>NW_019385088.1:200399-295979 GCF_000671375.1 Centruroides sculpturatus
TGCAAGCCCCGGTAGCCATAATATAATTATAAATAAAAATTTAATGTAGTAATTTTATAATACACTATTTAATTATATTTACTTACAGGTTTAATATCGTTTTCTAAAGCAAGCAGGAAGTCATTTCGAAATACTTTTAATTTTTCAGTTGCTTCTGGATCAATCTCAACTTTACTTGCTGCCTAGAATTATAAATATATATATTTAGCACTTAAAATTTTAGAAAATTAAAGAATTTTTTATTAAAATTATTTTGAGATTCTTTAATTATACAAAGAATTTTAACTATAATAATTCATTTTTGAATTAAATTATCATTATTATTATTTTGAAGTATTTTTGGTAAGAAATAAAATCCAAAAACACCAATTAGCAAAAATGTTATGCACCAAGAAGAAAAAGTTGGAATCAAATAAAACTTTATTAGGGCAGATGTAATGATGAAGGTAATAAAGGATTACAATATCATAGCAAAGAACAATTTCCCATGGAATAATGTTGTTTGTAGGTTTTCTTCTTGCTTGGATACATGAAATACAGTTGGGCATGTAGGCATCATATGCTATCCTATAACAGATTTGTCCACAGATGTGTATCTGCTGCTTCAGATTCCTTACACTTGTAGATACCAAAATTAAAGTCCCATCTAGTCCTTCAAATGATCCATGAATGACAAATCAGGAGAAAGGTGGCAATGTGACAGACATTCCTGGGAATTCCTAGTTATTTATCCTGCTGAAAAGGGGTCATTTGCAGCCCAGTCACAAAAGACAACTGTGAAATTTGAAGTTTATTTAATTTCAAAAAAGAATTAATCCTGTACCTAAAGAAACAAACTATAGAGTTCGTGGGAATTTTATAACTCTTCCTGTCCAAACATACACATTCTCACAATGAAACCGTGTAAAGTTTACATTTACCGGTCAAATTCGTCATTTTGTTGTCATTCTAACAGCAACTTTAACCGTCAACAATTGGTCTCGTGTCATATTTTCCCACCACAAAGGTATAAAAGCCAATCCTCCTTTCCCCTCAGGGGAGTTGTTAATCGTTCGATAGAATGGACTGAGTGTCGAAGTCGGAAGTTTGTCTATGTCGCCAGACCGTACTACCCTTAAAAGCCGTAGAACTTGTGCCACGACTGGAATTAGTGTTGAAGGGATATTCCTTGAGAATTCCCCAAGAGGTATGAAAATTATTATTCTAAACTCTCTCTCCCCCCTCCGTGGATTAGAAGGCTAGTGTGTTAGAAACCTTGTAATGTTTTTATTTTCTTTAGTTGATTTAAATAAACTCTTGTTTTGTTGTTAAATAATGTCTTTAACTGTCTCGACTGTGCCAACGTCTTATCATTGACCCTCTCTCACTCTCCTCCACTCGCGTAATGCATAACAGAACGTAACGCCATCCTTGACAAGAAAAAGGTCAAAGACCTGTGGCCGGTAGGGAGAGAAATTTCCAACCTCCCCGGCAGCTCACACAACACATAATACAAGATTTCCTGAACATACCAATTTTCCAGAAATATCCGTCATCCCACTCTACTGGATGATTGACTGTTACATGTGATAGATCCCCAGATGAGCATGCCAGCAGTGTGATAGTATGCCACTCAACAGTTAAGGCAGATTGAAGCACTCATGGTCTCCTAAAAAACTAACACTAACAAGTTTAATAGATATTATTCAGACAAATTATTTCTTTTACTGTTAAAAGAATGCATGGATATGATGAAGTTACATATATCCATGCATTCATATAACAGTAAAAAAAATATTTATTACATTTGTTTTCTCAAATTATTTTATGTACAGTGGTGCCTCATATAACGTACGCCTTGAATAATGGATGCTGCAAACAACGGACTTTCTGTTTGGCCGTTACGTGACTCGAGCAACGGACTTTCTGTTTGGCCGTTACGTGACTCGAGCAACGGACTGGCTGCAAACAATGAATTTTCCGTTCGGCAGTTATGTGAAGCAAACAATGGACTTTCTGCAAACAAGTGTGAATGATGTTTCCACTCTTTTGCCGTTCCCAATGACAATCTGCTATTTTTATAATATATTAGTATTATTAGAATATATTATTAGTATATCTAAAGTACAGAGCTCCCGTTGGGATTCGGCTTGCTCCCTTGTTTATTGTGCAAATCATGGCTTCTAAAAAACAGAAAGGTGATTTCAATTGAAACAAAGCAAGACATCATCAGGAGTGAAAGTTGACAAAAACTTCCTTGTCAAATAAGGAGAGGTTCAGGAGTTTACCAACACTCACTATCCAAACACAGTTGAGGCCAACAGGATCAATGATCTCTACAATGGCACCCTTGCCCGTCATTTCTGACAGGTGTTGAAGAAGAGAGAGAAACAGATCATCTTGGACTTATTTTTCAAGAAGCCAGCTGCCAAAAAACAAAGAATGGAACAAGAGGAGTTCACCCTGCAAGCCCCGGTAGCCTCTCCTGAATCTGAATCCAATTAAAAAACAATACAAAGAGACCTGTTGCAATGTGTAAAAAGTCTGTATCTGTATGAATGTGTGAATAAAGTGTTCCTCCACCTCCTCCTCACAACATCTGACTACCCGACATAATTGGTGACTGCTCCATTTTCATTTTTTTATGGCATAGTATGGTTATTTTATGCTGTGGAATGAATTATATGTTTTAACATGTATTTCTACGGGAAAATGTGTTTCGTATAATGGACTTTTCACTTAACGGATGTGCACCTGGAATAGATTAAGTATGTTATACGAGGCACCACTGTATTTATTAATTAATGATTGCCTGATAGTAAACCAATCATAGTACTGTAAGTCCAAAACTTTATACACATCCGGTATGAAATCATTCTTTAACAAGATTACACCACATGGAAAAAACATTTGGAATATACAGTGACATCCAATTATTATTAAGCAATTGGTACCAATGCACAGAGCTTACATCTCTGCATGATTCCTGAATTTTAATATTCAATTGTATAAACTATTGGGTTGGCCCATAAGTTCTGGCATTTTTTTAATTGAAAATTTTGCATGTAAAATAAAATGTTTTAGCAATGTTATTTGATAGAGAATTATGTGCTCTACAAAATAGTGTGTTTAGTTCTTTTATGCTGATATACTTTTTGTTCTTTTCAGATCAATAAAATGGAGTGTGGAGTGAATGGAAAAAGTCGACAAAAAAGAGCATTTTTGACACCTGCTTTTTGCATTTAATCAAGGTGCCAAACCAGTAGCTGCTCAAGAGATTTGTGAAGTGTATGACAAAGAAGCGATGCCTCTTAGGATGGCTCAAAATTTAAGCGATTCAAAGACAGCACTTTTGACCACAAAGACATGCATCACACTGGACACTCCGTTCAGTTTGATGAGGAGCAACTGAATCAGCTTATTCATGAAGATCCATGCCAAATAACGAGGGAATTGGCAGAGATAATGGAATGCTCCCACATTACCATAGAGCGTCACCTTCACTTGATGGGAAAGGTTCAAAAGTTGTGTGCAAGGGTTCCGCATACTTTGAACAACAACAACAACAACAACAAAAATCAACGAGTCACGATCTACACCGGTTTGCTTGCCCATCACCAGTCAACTCATGGACACAAGCAGCGATTCCTCTACCAAATTGTTACCAGCAACAAAAAATGGTGCCTGTACAATATGAAGCAGCACAAAGAATGGATTAGCCCCGACAAACAAGCGACACCATGAGCAAAACAAGATCTTCACCCGTGTAAAATGATGTTGTGCATATGGTGAGACTGGGAAAGCATGATCCACTATGAATTGCTTGCTTAAAACCAAACAGTAAATGCGGAACTTTATGTCCAACAAATGCAACAACTCAACAACACTATCCAGCAAAAATGACCTGATCAGCGACATAGCATTCTTCTGCAACACAACAACGCCTGCCCTCACATCACCAATATGACCAAGGAAGCCATTCAAATGCTTGGTTGGGAAGTGCTGTCACATCCTCCACATTCTCCTGACTTGGCACCTTCAGATTTTCATCTATTCCAATCCTTCTCAAATGCATTGCATGACATTTCATTCAATAATGACGTGAAATTGAAGGCTTGGCTGGATGACTTCTTTGTGTCAAAATCAGGTGATTTCTATGGTTGAGGCATTGAACAGCTTGTTGAATGTTGGGAAGAAGTTGTAAACAACAATGGAGAATACATTATTGATTGATTTGTTGTTCATTTTTTGTTTATTTTTGTGGAAACCTAAACTTAAAAAAAAAATGCCAGAACTTATGGGCCAACCCAATACATCAGTGACAAAAATATTATATATCTGATAATATGATATACTGATGATTACAGATTGATGGTTAAAAACTGAAAGCATGTTCAAATGAAAAACAGTGCTAAAACAGGAAAAGGTGCAACATGTTCAAATGATAAAACACTGACTTATCAGTTAAGCAAAAACCACAAATATTGTGATAAATACATATCCATTATATTTATACACAGTGGCCACAGCATGTTCTATTATGAAACATTGTCTAATGAAAGTATGAAGTCAGCCAAACTTTGTTAGAATTTAGAAATGAAACAAAGAACACATCAACAAACCTGTTTCATATTTTCAAAGATGATGGCAAGGACTGTTTTCAAGACAAAATTCAACAGAAAAAATAACAACTGGCTCTGATAATAAAAATGCTGTCTTGGCTTCTTATTATCTATGTTAGTGAATAGCAAAAAACAGAAAACTACATACAATAGCAGAGAGACTAATTTTACCTGCTTCATGCATGAAGATATAGTAGCAAAGAATTGTGATATGATGTCATTATCAAACACCACTTTGAAGCAATAAATAAAAGACATGTCTGATAATGTGAAAAATTAACTAGTGGAAAAAGTGCTCAAAAGTCAGTACTATTCTTTGCAATTATACAGTTCTGTGAGAACCCAAACTAGTGAAATTTCTTTGATTTAAATTCACCCAATTTAAGTTTTTGAATTTATGCGTTTTATTTTGCCAAATTATAATGGCAAAGATATCATAGATACTGTTCAGGAACTTCAGAACTTTTCTCTTGGAGTGTACTTTCCCCATGAGTGACATAGACAGCTTCCAAAGAACTATTCATCAGGGAAAATGGAGACAAAAATCACAGATCGAAATGACAGACAACTTCACTAAAAATGGGCATTGTAATGCCAGGAGGAGGACCTCCAAATAAAAGGGTAAAAAACAGACGATGACATGCAGAGTTTGCCAATCATCCTCCTTTTGTGTGAGTGTATTCTAGTCATGCTCCATCACCAATTACTTTGGCTGCTGCCATCCTCTGGACTTTAGATGCCTGTAACAACAAACCTTTCATAGCAAACTGTACCATCAAGGAATCCAAACTTACCCAAACCAGCAGAAATCTCTCCACCCCTTCATCAGGACAATATCAAGTCTTTGATCAATCCAATTCAACCAACCCAGGTATTTATCAACATGTGTCCAAGTTTATAAACTCTCTCTCTACCCTATGTGATTATAAACTAAACTCTCTCATTTATGTTTTGCTCTTGTAAAATCATTATGTTAAATAAATTGTTGTTAATTTTTGTAAGTATGTAATGTTAAATATGTTAAATATGTAGTGAAGTGCATTATTTCCAATGCGCTGTCTCTTGACCCCCTCCTTAATCCTAAACCCATTGTTTACATACACGACTGTTCATGTGAAATTAACATACAGACGTAATGGTCACAGTGGTGTCAGTCCTGACTGGGACACTGTCAACGCAGTGCTGATCTAACGGCCACAGTTCTAACAAGACTTATTTGCTTGCATTCATATGGTACAATTAGTGTAGATGTTTTTGTTTTACAAATTATTTGCCAACACACACTACCAGTGAGTTTATTTTTGCTAGTTTGAATGATATCATAATTGCAAATGAAAGTGGATAGTCAAAATGTGTAGGAGTTAGTGCTGATAGGGGCTTCTGCAATGTCAGGAAAGTACAAAGGATTCAAGACAGATATTCAAGTCATTTTACCAAATATCAGATGGACTCATTGCTTCAAAAACAGAATCATTAGCAGCAAGAAAGATGCCAAAAAAATAGACACTGGATGAAGCAGTGAAAATAGCTAATTTATAAATGCTCATCTTTTACATTCCTATATTTTTACTGTTTTTTGTGAGAAGACAGACAGTGCCCATTAACAACTACTCTTGCATTCCTGCATATTTGGATTGTCTGATGAAATACGATTATTTCTTCATGATAAATCATAGGAGTACATGTATGTAAAATATAAATAACTATTACGTATGTTCTGTAATTTCTTATATAGTTTTATCATTACGTATAATAAAACTTGAAGAGAGGCATATGGCCAAAATGCATTTCCTTTTATACAAAATAGACAATAAAATCTACTTTTTCCATTGAAAAAAGTGTTCTTTTATGATAAGTTCTCAGTAGCGAATTTTTGCTTAATTCCAAAGAACATACAACCAAAAGAGAGAACAGCAAGCAATGAAGTACTAAGCATTTTTGTATTTCATTCAGACTTCTGATTATCTGTGAAAAACGAATATCCAGAACTGGCATCCAAAACATAGATATTTAATGCCATTCTCCATTACATATTTATGTGAACAGGCTTTTTTCAGTTGTTTTATATAAAATCAAAATACACAAACATGATAAACATGAAACCTGACCTATACTTAAAACTGTCCACCACTGAACCTAAAATTCAAAGCACAATCAACAAAACAGCATCAACCATTTCATGAAATGAGTAAGTTTTCAGCTTATTGAATAGAATCAATAGAATAGTAAACAGATTTTTCAAAGCTTGGGGTCTGTAGAAATATTCATTTAAAAAAAAGCAGGTCCTTTGAAGTGAAAAGATTGGAAATCACTGCTTTAAAACATAGAAATTACCACATGTACAACAAAGTGAAGTACACTTACTAGTTAGAATAAATTGGTAAAAGCATTTTTTAAAACTTTAATGTCAAAATATTCTTTTTTATTAAATGTTTCTTAAAAGTTTTTCTGGTAAAAAAAAAAAAGCATTATGTGAAATCCGGAATTTTTACTGATTTTTTTTTCTAGAAACTAGAGTGGAAAACAACTTGAAAGGGGAGAAATTTTAACCTCTCCTTTTTTTCAAAATAAGCATTTGCCCATCTTGACAACTATTCCCACACTACGAACTTAAAAGTTAATAGTTAACATACAATTTCATCATTTCATTTGGGTTCCAGGGACAACTTTGACCTCCCTGCCACCTTTTACCTCACAACTAATTAGTCACATGACAGTTTTCCCACCGCAAAACGATAAAAGCCACTTCTCTTCCCCTCTCCAGGGGGGTTGCTGATTGACAGTAGAGAAGCCAAGTAGTAGAGTAACCTAGGATTTAGATATAACTTTGTGCCCTTATTCACCCTTCGAGGACTCAGTGGATTACCTATTTTTCGCCAGGATATCCAAACACATAAAGAGATATGGAACCAACTTTTGTGAACTCTCTCTCAGCCCCTTCGTGCTTTAGGGACTCAGAATTTTCCCTCAATAATAGTTATTGTACCATCTATATAGATAACTAATAAATCTTTGTTTCCTTGTTAAATTGGTGTCCTCTTCTACTCGTATATCGCCAGTCATCTTACCGATGGCACTCCTCCCTCCTACACTCGACCAGACCCAAAAAATTAGTCCATTCCCTCAAGATAAACTAAAAATTTAAGCCATCTCTGATAAGTAGGCAAGTCCCTCCAACTTGAAAGCCGATCCAAGGACGTAGTCCTACCCCCCAGTTCTCACAATTATATCAAAAATAAAAAAATGGAGTTGTCCAAAAAGTGATATAATTTTTCAAAAACCATTTGTAGCAAAAAGTCATTAAATAAAAAAACTATTAAGCAAGGGATAAGTGTTAAAAATTAACAAATTTCTTATTAATAAAAACTAAATATTACATTTAACCATTACTACTACTGATTTAAATACAGTAATTAACTGTTAATTGTCGTGAAAAATTTCTTTCAAAATTTTTATATCTTTAAGCTAGTTAATATTCTTACCTTTATTAATCTATTCATTGCAGTTGACTGTGCAGCTCGTACTAATCCTTCAATTTCAGCACCTGAGAAATTTTTGGTGAGGGCAGCTAGTTCTTTAATATCAACATCATCTGCTAATTTACCATGTCTTCTCATCTGAGCTGTATGTATATTTAATATTTGGCTTCTGCCAAATCTATCAGGTAATCCTAATTGATAAAGAACATAGTGCAAAATAAAAATTTATTTAAATTCAAAATTTTTACAATACAGACTAACTTTTTACAAATTATATGTAAGATATTACCTATTTCCATTTGTACTTCTAAACGACCAGGTCGCAACAATGCTTCATCAATCATATCCCTACGATTTGTCATCCCAATAACCAAAATATTATTTAAGGATTCTACGCCATCAATTTTTGCAAGTAATTGGTTAACAACTGTATCATGAACTCCTGTATTTCCAGCCTAAAATATGTTGAATATTTGAAATGCATTTTTTCCCCTTCATTTTCTATTGACTGAATTTTTAAAGAAATATTTCAAATAAAATAAACATACCACAGATCCTCTTGCCTTACAAATTGCATCAATTTCATCAAATATGATAATATGGAGTCCACTGTTAGGTCCCAACTGTTATATAAAAGTTCTATATAAATCATTTGTATCTAAACATAAGAGTTATAAAGTATTAGATCTAAGAAAACTAATGATACAGGAAAATTCTGAAAGTATCTCTTGATGTATGTGTGACATATAATGCAGCAATGTTTTAGAAAAATCAAAAAATTACACTGATAATTACAAACTAAATTTTTTACTTGAAATTTATAATAATATACAGAGTCATTATAATTAAAGTTCCACTTTGAAATGGCCATAAAAGGAAAACTACTGGACAGAATGTTATCAAACTTGATACTTGTTTATAGGAAGTCATAGAATTTTATTTTTTTTCACCAAAAAAAAAAATTCAAAAACTCCTCGTAGCATATTTAACTTGCTTTCAGAAAATGGTGGACGCCACATTGAACATGCTTTGTAACATGTTTTAGAAATAATTAAAAACATTTTCAATTATGTCTTCATGTCTTATTTCATTTAACAATATTACATACAATGCCATTCCCTGATGATGGTGAGTTTTTAAACTAATTTTTTAATCAGAAAATAAAATCCCATACTTCCTGTAAACTATTACCAAGTTTGATAACATTCTGTACAGTAGTTTTCCTTTTATGGCCATTTCAAAGTGAAACTTTAATTATAATGACCCTGTATTTAAATTTAAAAATTTCTATAATTATCTTTTTCATTTATTGTGTGTAGAGACAATTCTTTTAACTATCATTATACATTATGAAATTTATAAAATTTAGAAATATAAATAATATATCATCTAAAATTTGTACTTCCATTTTGGACTTGTCCAAGTAACAATCATCACAAGTAGAGTATAAAGTGTATTATGAATTACCAATAATGAATTTTTTTGCCATACTACTAAACCTAATGAGGTCTTATTAATTAAAATTAGCTTTATTGGTAACAAATGTCTAATTTATGTTTTTTTTTTTTTTTAAATAAAATATGCATGTTTCAAGACAACATTATGATGATGCAATTTTGAAAAAAGTTATAATTTCAGAAGAGCATAGAAACAGAGCTCACAAACATTATATATTTTATGACATTTGCATTTATATATATTTTTTCTAACTTTTTGTTATAAGCCAAACATTGGCTCAAGCTATTTTACTGCTACTATTAAATAATTAAATTCTGAATAATTTGGACTAGAGGTAGGTGTTAGATGCCATCTCTTATTAATTTCTTGTTAATAAATTAAAACTCAAACAAATTAAAACACAAAAACTTAATCAAATCCATCCAACGAACAAAGTGATAATAAATACAAATACGCCGCACTAACCTTGTATAGCTTTGCAGATAATATTTAGAATGTAACACTAATGTTTTTGACCCATTTCTAGGGTCTTTCAGGTGTTCTATAAAAATTTCTACAAAAATTTAAAGACGAAATAGCCAAAAATATTCAAAATTGAACCATGACATGATGAGAGAAGCACACAATTACACGACATGAATAAAATAAAAAATATATTACTTATTAGCCAAAACAAAATTGTAGTCAACAATTAATATATTTATTACCACTCATTATATAATGCAAAATTGTACTGAAAATGCTGATTTGTTTTTCATAAAACATGTCACTGTTTTACACAAATTAAAAATTTATTATTTTGAGTAATCTTTATGGAATTTATACATGATAACATAAAATTGAGTCAGTGGCATCTACATGAGGACTATTATAACTAAATATTTCCTGGAAAATTAAAAATCAAGCAATAAAATATAAACTCAAAAATGCTTCTCACACTTCCTGGTAGCAATAATTAACATTTGAAAAATAACTCATGGTCCATTTACCTAAAGTTTCAGTGTGTGAATGATGCAAAATTGCATCGGCACATTGTAATGAAGCTCACATAATGCAAAATTGAGTCAACTGGCAGGTGAAAATGTTAAAGTTCTAAAAATACAGAAACAAATTCAAAATGTAAATGCTATAAAAATGTTTTAAATTGGATAATTTATATAAGAACTGAAAGCACTAGTAGATAATTTTTCACTTCTTTTCTGGTTCTTGATCATAAAATGGAAAAATATATAATTACAGTAGAATCTCGATTATCCAGACTAATTGGGGATGAAAATAGTCCGGATAAGGAAAAATCCGGATAATCAAAAAAATAATAATTGACAGTGTACAGTACTGTACATACAGTATGAAAAATTTTTATTTGTCTAGATTTACAGATACTGTAGCTTCAATATTATTTTTTATTAAGAAATTCAATTATTGTTTAACTTCATAATTTTTTCACTTTGTTTTTTTATATCTGAGATCGTTGACGTTCCAACACCATATTTATTAGACAATGAACGTCCAGACTCACCATGTTTCAAACCATTAATTATATCCAATTTGTCTTTAATGATAATACAACACGTTTTCTTTTCAATGACATATTGGTAGTAATAAAAATAAATACTGTATTTAAATCATTATCAAATTTTCAAGAAACAAACATTTGTATTGAATTTGGACTACTACTGACAGGTACTAACAGACTGCCTATTGTTTAAAGGCCCTCTGGTGGTGCAAGAAGACGGATTTTATAAAATAAAAAGCAGTTGAAACTGTCAAATTTTTATTCATAAAAATGCAAACTATTTATCGTTTTATGACGAGTAAAATTTTTTCATCATGTTCACAGCTTTTAAGTAATGCATAAACCTTTAAGGCGCAAAGCCATAGGCAGTGGCCTATGCCGCCCATGCCTTACACCGCCCTTGGCCATAGAAATGATGTAATTTCAATATAAATTATTTATAAATATGTATGTGAAGTTATATTTTTATTACAATGCAAAATGTATTAAAAAGTTTACAACCACTATGCCGGGTGAGATATTGTTGGAACAAAAAAAGTTATGCATTCCATCACATATATAAACAGTATTGCAATTCACCAAGTGCAAATCAGCAAATTCATAAAATTCTTGTTTATTTTGAACAATCCGGTTAATCGAGATCCGCATAATCGAGGTTCTACTGTAATTGCAAAAAAATATTTTTGATTTTTTCAGGAAAGAAAATTATAATGAGATTTATTAATATGAGAAGACTTGAGCATGCAATGTATTAAGTAATAAACTTGTGTTATACCATGGTAATTAGTAATTATAAATTAAATTAATTTAATTTTTTGTACTGTCTCTAAATAGAATGAAAGATTACTACAGTCTTTTACTTAATTTAAGTAAAGGACTGCTTAAATTTAGTAATTTAAAGATTATTATTACATATTGATGGAAACAAAATAAGTATAACAGTATTAGAAATAAAAACTTGAAACTGTTGAAGAAATCATAAATATTTAATTATATTAAATGTTATTTGGAATTTTACATTCCCATTTTTAGATCTACTACATTCAATGTTAACATTCTAATGATTCAAAGAGAACAACTGCACATGCTAATAAACTTTTGAATCAAACTGATCAATAGCATAAGTTTGAAATTTTAAATTATATGAAATCCATAAACTAACTGGTATTTTTAAAATTAGCAATATTTGAGATTTACAACATTTTAATAAACATGAAATAATGTTTTGTGTTTCAAGTATAATAGGAAATATGAAAAGCAAGTGTATACAACCTTTACACAAAAAATGTCTCAACTTTAAAAAAAAAACAGGATTAGACAACTGTCAATCTCAGCCTTAGCTTTAGCAAGAAATTACTTACTCGTTTTTCTTCTTCTTCTGCTTCAGCAAATAGCCTTCTTATATTTGCTTCTGATTCTCCTACATATTTATCTAGAATCTGAGGACCATTTACTATCTTAGGTTCACGTGCATTTAACATTTGTCCAATTTGGCGAGCCATTAAAGTTTTTCCAGTACCAGGAGGTCCAAAAAGCAATATTCCTCTAACATGTTTTAAACCTATATATATATATATATATTAAAAGAAAAAAAAGAAAGAAAAAATGATTCATAATAATGTACATTATTTAAAAAATAAAACATAAAATGACATATATTGGTAAATACTTTTATAAAGTTAAGTGAATCTGATTATCTTTTTAATAAACATTCAAATAGTAAATATTCATATTTTCATTAAATTATCAATATATATTTTCCAATAAAATTAAAAATGATACAAAATCATTCTGCAAATGGATACAGGGTATAGATAAAGAATGTTTTTTATATTAAAATTGGAAACTAAGTTTATATAAAAGTTATTTTAAATTGTGTTACATTTTTAAAAATTAAGTTGTGATATTTAAGTTGGTCTAACTGTTATATGTCAAACAATTAGATCAACTTATACACACATTCTGACATTTTTTTTAATGAACTGCATAATTTATTTCCACTAAAGCTTATTGTTCAAATCACTAAAGCTTCACTAAGGCTCATTTTTATTTACTAGTTAATCAAAAATGTGGCTGTTGCAAATTAACTTATTAAAATTTTTCTTGATTAAATTTAAATTGTTAGAATACATATCAGAAATTTAATTATTAATACAAGATAATAAATATAACAAACATCAAATACAGGATGCCCATTCAAATCCATAAGAAAATTTCTCAGCTATTTCCACCAGTTTTTCCAGTTCATTTTTAACTCTTTGCAGGAAGCACTTTGATGCTTTTATAATTCATATTTCCATTACAAAATAAACAATTTCGTTTTGGTTTTAATTTCTGTGCAAATCTCACTGAAAATCAATAGTTAATAATAGTAATATAAAATCCTTAAATTAACAGTTCTCAGTTCAGTGGACTTCAAGTTTAAGAAACAAAATTCTATATTTTCAAAATTAGCATTTCTTCATTATTTTCCACAATGAATAATTTTAAAATCATTTTATTTATTCATTCTTGTTATGGGTAATTTACTTTTATTTATTGTAATTTTCTATTACCTGGAATCTATTCAGTGAAATTTGTGACTTTTTATATAAAAACAGGTGATGCTGTGTTTATAAGCATAGTACAGGTAGTTTCTGAGATTCCAACTTTCAGATATAACATGTTCCTAAAAATGTGTATATAATTAAAATTTTTGAAAATTGAACAAGTTGCAGGTTATAAACACAGTTCTGTTCTCTGAGAACTAAAATAAAAATTATAACATCCCTTATTAAAGGTAATCATTTAAAAATTAAGCTTTTCCATGCTACAATTTATGTATCATCATTTAAAGTGTTAAACCATAAATTAAACAGAAAGCAAACAGAAAAGTTAATTTTCACAAATGATTTTACTGTTACTAAAAAAAAAACTGGCAGAAATGGCACTAGCACAATCTCCTAGCTAACAGATATTATCTGTATTCAATTTAATGGACATTCCAAAATATTGGAAATCCCTTCTTCCAAATACTGTAAGTTAATTTATTAAATTGAGGATTTACTGAATGGCATTGACCAGGGCCATTGAGAGAGAAGCCAGGAAGTTTTCCACAGACCAGGAAAAAGCTTAGGGGCTTGTACTGGATCCTTATAGGTATTGACCTATAAATTAATTTTATTTTTATTAACAAAAAAAAAAAAAAAGCCCCACCAAAGAGCAAAAGGGGTTTCCTCTATTCCTAAGCGCCACATAAGCTCTCAATAACTATGATCCTATTGAAAATGCAAACAAACACAAAATACATGATGAAAACCATTCCAAATATCTAATTGTTATAAAAGCTTTTAGTACACATTAATCAACTATTATACTAAGACAGTCCATCTGGCTACATCATCTTAAACACTGTATGTTACAATAATCTCAAGGAAAGCATAATTTTTAAAAAGTCATAAAATAATAATTGATGTAATTAAGATGATAAAAAAAATTTATATATTTATTATTTTACATGGACCTACATAATTATTAACTTATTTGTTAAAATAAGAGATATATACAAAAATAAAAATTGAACAAAGTAATAGAATTTACTTTGTTTTCAATTTCCTTGTTTATCTCATGAGCTCATTTCAAATTTTTTTTAAAAAAAAGTTAAACATGTGATGATATAAATAGATGTAATATACTGATCAAGAAAATTATAGACTTGTGGTTTTCACTATGTTATTTTCCAAAGTTACTGCTAGAAATCAACATAAGCATCATCTGCTTAGTGGCACTTGTTAGTGCATTAATTTAAAACTTTGGGAATTTTCCAGACATACCCTGTATAATTTTTCAATCTATATAATATTCATTATAAAATAAAAAACAAATCAATTTAACAAAATGAAACAAAAAACAATTATAATCAAAAAACAAAATTCTGGGCTATTTCACAGCTTTTCCATGATGCCTAAAATTCAAGGCTGATTAGTTTTCCAGGGAGGTGAACACCCTGAAATAGTATATAGTAAGAGGAGGTATTTGAAATTTTACTACTGCTAATTTTTATTATTGTGGGAAAAATAACATTGGAGATAATATTCAAATTATCAGTCATGTACTGATTATAAAATTCTTTTATTAAGACTGTACATTATAACTTGAGAATTTTTGACAAAAATTATTTTCTAATAAACTAAATCCTAAACTATTAAAAAAATGCTCTAATAATTAGAAACAATATCTTGAAATACTTTTGTGGCAAAATCATAATCCTATTGTTAAAAAATACTCATTTATTAATTTAATACAGTCAAACCTCAGGTTTCAAATGCCTCACCTTTTGAACAATTTGATTTATGAATAAAATTTTGAATGCCATATTTGTCTATGTTGCCATATGATAACTCGATTGCCGAATAAGATACTCAGCAAGAGCCAGCCACAGACAGTTAACTCCATATACTTCTTGTGTAAAAGAAAGTTGACAGCCTAACCAATCAATGATGAGACTACTGATTCAGATGTTGGTGGGACCAAAATCACTTCATGTCAATAGACATCACGATGCATAGTATCAATGATGATGTTATTCAAATTAGATTTAAATGTGCATGTGAGTAAATTACTACTTCCATTTTTTGGTACATGTCACAATTAAATTTAAATCAAATGAATAAAAACCACATTAACTGACATTTGTGTAATATAAATGGCATCCATGAATCTGTGTTTAAAAGTGCGTAACTCCAAATAAATAACAAAAATTTATTGACATATTATAATATTGATATTTAATTCAATATTCATTAATACTGGGTAACCAATTAATTAAAACTAAAAATAATAAAATAATAATTAAAACTGGCCTTTACACCGAAGCTAAAACTAAAAGTAAAATTTAAATTAAAATTGAAATCAAATCAATTGAAACATAATATTTCGGAAGTGTGAATAAAGTACTTTTGTCCGTCTTGATTGATTTNTATAAATTTTGACATTTATAATTTTGAATATTGTTTTTAATGATCTGTAAAAATATAAAAATTCTAATTTTTTTTATCACTGAATAACATTTTCCTCTTGCAAATCACCACTTTTGAATGGACACTTGCTACAAGCTCCAATGTAAAGTAGTTTATACTGACTGATTATGAGCAGAATAAAAATTTGGAGATTGTGATAGACTAGAAGAACTGTTCAGTCCCATGACATTATCAGATCTTTTATCAGATCTTTTAAAGTTCTAGCAAAATTGCTGCCATCTATCAGTTGAAAAATATGCTATTTCTTTAAACATCAGTTATAAGATAATGTGTATGGCATGTACTGTATGTCACTGTACAAGAGAGAAAACTTGACTGACAATAACCAGTGTAGTTTGCATGATTCATATGCAAATACACTTCACTAGAAAAAAGGATGACTAGAAAGGAATATATCTAGAGTGGCTAAACCATACCTTGCAAGCTGCATTAAGATCATCTTGAGACCCTTACTGTAGCTCCAGTATATTTATACAATCTCACTTCATAAACTTTATACATATTACTTACACATAGAAATTTTGTAACTGACTATTATATAGCATGATAATAAACACATGAATCACAACGATGAACAGGCAACTGAAAGTTGAATGTACATTTGTAAAGTCAAAGGGCTTCATCACATGTTTATCTAACTGGTCATAAGATACAAGAAAAGTAAAACAGCAGTGACATTTATTATAAAACATGATATCTATTGTAGAGTAGTAATAACCATTGTATTTTAATTTATATAAAATATATTTCTAATAGATATGGCTCTTGAGTATTTCTGATAGGCAATATGGCTTCTGTCATGACAGGGTTTGGCCATCCTGGAATATATGTTTATATCTATTATCATGTTTGTAGCATGGTTTTGTTATTTATTGAGTTTGATACAATCTCAAAACTGCAGAATTGAAAATTACATTATTATTATTATGTATATAATTTATCTTGACTTAAAAAAACACGGCAATTAGATCGTGTGCTGGCATTAGATTACATTTGAATAGAGTCCTTCCCAGGAGCTTAGATAGCAGTTACTACTGAAATAATAAACTAAATTTATCTATTCTTTTTATAAACTGAAATCATTAATATAATATCTAATCATTTGTAAATGCTAATCTCCTTCATAATAAAACAATTATAAATTTTAAATAAATAAATAATTAAATACTTTTTATTATCCATTCTGAGTTATTTATGTGATACATTAAATAGTTAAATATAATGCACTATAAAGAATTGTAAGCAGTTGAGCTCAAATTTAGCTTTCATTTTTGGGGTTTTTATTTAGTTCTTGTAATTTATTTATTTTGGGGATGTTTTATTTTGTTAAAAGATAAAAACTCCACACCCAACCAAAAAGGAAAAATCTGAATTTGAAAAAAAATAATTGTCTTATCATGACTTGCACCCATACTGCTTATGTCACCAATCTACTATGGCATCTAGGATTGAGTGATTTCCAAATAGGAATCAAAGAATGGTCTCTCAATTCCAATTGTGACCAATTCAAAAAAAATCAAAAGTAATTATTTTTATAAGTTTGGTAATGACAAATGCTCAAAAGATTGTGAAGGAAAAAAATCGTTAGTATATGTATGTAAATGAGCTGGAGTGGCACAGCTGCTTGTTACATCACACCACAGAGTAAATAACAGGGGTGGGCAAGCAAGAGTTCAGTGGGAGCCGAAATGTAGGTTTTGCAAAATGCATGTGAACCGCAGTTCTGTACTTTTTTATTCTGTACTGCAGTTCTGTACCATGATTTTATTATATANAATATTCTCTACCATTTCTTTTTTACACAATATCCCTTTTCTTTAGAAAATTTCTTTAAAGATCCATCAATTTTAACCCTTTGAAGCAGATGGTACACAGGTGTCCCATTTCTTTAAAATTTATTATTATTATAACTTATTAATTATATAATATTGTTTTTGGATAAAATACAAAAGTATGGTTACTATTTTATAACATTTATTTGATGAATATTTATTATGTTACAATTTTTTAACAGCATTAAATTTAGAAAAATTTTCTGGAAAATATTTCCTAGGTTTTTTTTTTAAATAACTAAACTGAGTTTTTGTAACAATAATTGTGGAAGTTGTTATCTTTAGAGTTGAGAAGGATAATCCCAGTAAGTTCTTTTTACTTAAAATATTACAATACAGGATTTATCACTCAGGTAAATAATTGGTACATGGCTGTCCTATTCTGCATGAAGGGTTGTTACATATTACTACAGTAATAATTGAAGATTCTGTCTGTAAGATTTGTCAATGTTTATTACAATATATTTTTAAGTTTTGTGGTTGTTATATATTTTTACTAAATTGCTCTTTACAACTTTTTTTATTTCAATTTTTTGCATATACAAGTATTTTTGGCTTTTGTGGGATATCTTGTAAAGGAATTGTACTGTTGATTTCTGTCTTTCACATTGTATTTTGAACCTTTTCTAGTAAGGTTAGTTTGTAATTCATTTCAAGTCAAACTTTGAATGAATAATCCATATAATAGTTAATAATTTTTACATAACTCATTCAAAAATCAACATGGCAAATAAATAGAGCAGTAGACAATTCAAACTTTCATTAGAGAAGTTGTCGAATTGGTGTGTTGATCAGAGCAACAAAGAAGAATATGATTTGGATGAGAAAGACATTGAAGGGAGCAAGGAAAGAAAGATATACAAAAGTGCCCAAACATTGTACAGGTCTACAATGAATTTATGGAGTTGACCTCATAGAAAAAAAAAAAAAAAGCTAACTTTTGAAACAAACAGGAAGTCTAAAATAAAGTATTATTTTCAACCTTTCAGTGATGATCGTGATATCTCTGTGAACAACATTTTCATTGTGTGTTTAATATTCAACCCAAATTCAAAAATGAAGTCTCAATAGACTTCAGGAGATCTCTTGCATGAGGATTTATCAGAACCTTTTCAAACAAGAAACATGCTCTCTGCACTTACACCTCAAAAAATGGAAGGGAGAAGTTTGACAGGAAGAATGTCATCACTTACCAGACACAACATGAATGAAAAAATTCTGCAAAAAATGCATGCAAAGGGACATTGAAAACCTAACAAATGTCATCTGCATGACTTGCAAAGTTCATTTGTGTTCAATGAGCAACAGAAACATCAAGCTATACAGTGGTATCTCAGGATACGAAATTAGTCCATTCTGAAACTGAGATCATATCATAAAAATGTCGTAAGGTGAATCATTTTTTTCCCATACGATTACATGTAAAACCAAATAATTCCTTCTAACATGAAAAATACACTCAAATTAAAGCTAAGTTGTACATTAAAAAAAAAATAACTATAGTAAGGAAAACACTGAAAAATGCATTTTGTAGTTGTAAATGTATAAATAACCATAATAGAATAATAATTGATAAAAAAAAAAAAAAAAAATGTAGCTATATTTGCACTTTACCTTTGAGGATAGACGATGGTGAAGATGTAAACTAGTGGCGGAAGAGTGGGAGAAGGGAAATGGTACTAAAACTTAACTTACATAACATAATGTAACAATAACTTAAAAATAACTTAGAAAAGATTTTAAAAATTAGTGTTGTTTTATATATATTTTTTTAAATTTTTATTCACTGCTTTTTGCTTTCTTTCCTTCACTTCCACCAGCACTTTCACTGGATAGAGGTCGCTTGGTAAAATATCTATCCAAAGAGGTTTGGCTTTGCCTACTTTTTAAAATGTTTCTAAAATGACTTAGGCAAATGTCATTACTCTGAGCAGCAATACAGCCAGTGTAAACCTTTTCGGGATGTTTCTTTTCAATAAAATCAGTCACTTTCTGATAATACCTGAAGATTTCCTTTATCGAGCGAGATCCTTCCACGACGAAGCAAACACGCAGACTGAGACCAATGAACAGAAGTGAATAAAAAATGGCACTGCGAACTAATATAACGTTGTATGATGAGTTTTTGTTTGTATCATGGAGCAAAAATATGTTCAAATTTCATGTCGTATCCTGAAAATTTTGTATGCTGGGGTGTTCATATCCTGAGGTATCACTGTACATGTAAACTGATATTGTGTGCTTTTTAAAAATAAAGACTTCCTAAGTCATAAATCCAACTTCTGGTACTTGAATTCATGATATATGCTTTTAAACTGTTGACACAGATTAGGACATATTTGTCCCATGCCTTATATACAGTAAATTTTCATTTAAAAAAAAATAACTTTCAAAACTACAGTACATAGACCACATTTAATTTACTTTTGCAAAAAACTTCTAAATTTTTCATTAATTACAATTCTGCTTCAAAGGATTAAGGATTTTATTTTTAAGTGCAAAAAGGGACTACTACTGTATAACACTTACATAGTAGAATTAAAAGTAAACTAAACTTTTAATTTAACTCTTATTATATTAATAGTAGAAGTATTTACAGAAGAGCATCTTCTGCAGCTACACACTTCTACCAACATTCATATCATTTATTCAGCCTGGTTTATATTATATAACTCCTTACCAACAATTGTCATAGCATTTTTCATCTCTTCTGTTGATTTGAATCTGTGACTCTTCAGTAGAGTTTTCATTTTGGTGAAGATATGAATGTCTGAAGAAGTATGGTCTTGTTAGAAGGTTACCAGAAGTACTGTATTGCCAGATAATCACTGACTAAGAGAACATAATGTACTTGGGTATTGCCATGATACAGAACCCAGCTTTCTGCTTGTTAGAGATGAAGCCATTTTCATCATACTATATCACAGAGGCAATTGAGAATGTTAATATAAGACTCCTGTTAATCAGTATAACATCAGGAACAAACTTATAAAGCATCAGGCCTTTCACACAAAAAACAAGTTACAATGACATGAAAAAATGCTATGATGATTGCCCTCAAGAAAGTAATGAGAAATAAGCTGCAAGACTGTTTCAAGAGGTATAAACATTGGCAAAAGTATGTACTGCAGAAGGTACATACTTTTGAGGAATTACTTTCAGAAGTATTCTATAACTATTTGTACTGTTAATCTATTAATAAAAGTTTATTTATTTTTGACTCTATCATATACGGAAAAACAATGCTGAGTGGACAGAAGTTTTGTAAAAAGAAAGTATACATAAACAATTTTTACATATTATTCTATAAAGTAACAACATATAAAAAGTTAACATGAATGTTTCACAGAAGTTATGATGAATAAATTTTTAAATATTTATACCAAAAAATTTTATCTTTTAAATACTACTATAATTTTCAAGTATGACTTCTTCAGAAAATATAATAATAATAATTAAACATGATTAAAGTATTCAATGAATAAATATTTTGATTGGTTTGGGTAAAATTTACTTTATAATAACTCAAAAACACTTTTATTCATATATTATTATAATGGAGAAGAATCTCAGTGTTCTATATTCAGATATCTTACAATTATCAAATGGAGACATTTTACATCAAAAGCATTAAAATATTTTAATAATTAATAAAAGATAACCTATTACAGCAGAACCTGTTAATTTGATTTGGTCAGGGAAAAAATTCAGACTTTAAGTTAAAAGGTTTCGAGGAATTCAAGTTAACCAGTTTGATTTGACATGTTAAGCTAGATGATTGGGAAAAGAAAATTACTTCAAGTAAACATGACTTCAAGTTATCCAGGTTCCACTGTATATCTTTCTGTTAATGTAATATTTTTTAAAACATGCTTTGATGATTCTTTCTGAAGTTAATAATTTTAATATTAAAAAAAAAAAAATTCTAAATTTTTAAATTTTTGAAGAAAATCAAGTACAGTGAAACTTCTCTACAACAGATACTTGTGAGAATGAAAAACTGTTCATTATAGAAAAGTCCACCCAACAAAGGTTTTGTGAAAATTACCCTTAAATGAAGCATCTTTAAATGTAGTCTGCAATACATTATGAACATATAATGCACAAAGTAGTAATATGATGCATTACAGTAAGTGATGAATCATCATAAGCAGGCCAGTATTATTTTTTTAAAAACTTTAGTTATGTTTGTTTTCTTCAAATTGATTGCAATCTGCTTCTCATTATGCATAATTAAATCTTGTGCTAGCTTTGTACTATCAACATCATTTATACTGATATAAAATTATTTGAGTATGTTTGCATAGTCCAGGGACCGCAAATAAACTCAACTAATATTTGGGTATGTCCATACAGGTGTCTTTGTAGCAAGTGTCATTTTTACTATGAAGACATTGCCATCATTATCATCTTTACTCTCCCTTTCTTAAATCTCAAAAAGTAACTGAAGAGTTACTTTCGTATCTTGGCTTGTGCACTCAAATTGGGATGTCAGAATCAATGTCAACATAATGGTTTGCAGTAATGATGGTAAATCCTGCTGTATTCATAAGTCATTGAGTTGCTTTGTCAGCATCTTAAGCAATTCTTTACAATCTACATTTTTGCATTTATGTGTTTCAAAATCATTTGTGTATACTTGACCTTAACCTTAAATTTTTAATTATGCAAAAATCCAAAAGTTGAGAGAATGAAATGACATTTACAGAGCTTTTGTATATTCCTATTTTTATGCATTAAATTTAATATTTCCACAATTTTGATTTGCAACATTTTCACTGACAGCAATCTGTAACTCAGTGAAATTTGATGTTGCGGGTAGCAGTATGTTGTATCTGGTGTATGAGAATATGAAATTGCAAATACAAAATACTATATGACATAGTGGCCAACAACAGAACCAAAGTTTGACTGCCCTCTATTGAGTAAATGTTAATTAAGATGTGTGTGACTTGAACAAGTACAGGCTTATGAATTGGCTCTGTAGTTGTAACCTCATCAACAGGTAGACAGGCATGATTCTTATCAAAGCTGCCAGATGGGCATAAAGATGCCTAGATTTCTAAATTCTAGGCTAAAAATGACAAGCTTAGATGTACACAAATTTGCAATTGTGGGGAAATTCTGGACAAATTTTCACTTTTCCAAAAAAAAAAAAAAAGGTTAAAATTGCAAAAATTAACATATAGTCAACTCATAATAATACAAATTGCTAGAGAGAGTATTTTTCTTTATTGAGAATTCATATTTATGATTTTTAAGGTCAAGGTTAAAAAATAACTTTAGAGAGAGAAGGATTAATAGGCAATTTTAATATTTTTAATTAATTTACTAAAATTTTCCAAAATTAAATTTATTTTTGTAAATAAATTTAATTTTAATTTTCAAATCAAACAAAATGAAGAGGAGATGGTATTTGTCCTTTAAGGGTGGAGCAGCATATCAGAGTGATTAAACAAAACAAAACTAAAAGAAATCCATAATTTTTTTCTGTTGAAGGTTTTTTGAAAAAATGTAATATAGTTTTTGCTGCTAAAAGAAAGAAAGAAAAAAAAGGACCAAATTTGAAACAAAGTTGCCAAACTTATCAGGGTACATCAGTGCATCACTGCATTCCTGATATGTAAACTGAAATGTGTTTGCATGGGACTTCATCCATTTAAAAAGACAATGTCCTTAAACTTCAACTCCTATTTTCTGAGTACAGTAGAATGGTCTACTAAAACCAGATGTTTGAATTGCTCTACAATGGAAGGTTTAACCAGTCTTTACTTACTACGAGAAGAAAGTCTATTCTACTAAAACTAGAACATTTATTACAGTACCATTTTGCTTTTTATACTTTTCTCTGTGAATAATAAAATCATTATTGAAAATAGGGTTATTTCTTAGGAGTTGCAAAGGTAATTTAGTTTGGTTTATGGAATTCTGGTAAAATTTTTGTTCACTATCATATGAAAATTAGCAATGTGACAATGGCATTTTGCCAGGGCATTGACAAAATTTACTTTATCAGTGTTCATTTAAGGTGAGTTGACTATAAATATGAGAATTTAGTCAAAAATTTTCCAAAATTTAATGCAAAATGGGTGTAAAAAAAATTTTTGGGTGTAGGACAATGAAAATATCTGGCTACCCTGAGTCTTATTTATAAGTATGTAAAGTACAAGTACTGTATTTCTTAACAGTTGTAATATCTGCAATATATTTGAACTTGTAACGTTGTACAAAGTACATGTGTTTTTCAAAACTGACATTATTCATGGATTACTTAAGTTGACTCACATTTACAAACTTAGCGAGTCACTACAATTCATAAAATTTTTAGGCTAGCTTATGCTCTGATTAGCAGTAGAAATATAATCATGGCATTTTCAAACTGTTTGAATGTGATGCAACATTGGTAAGAAACAAAAGCATTTTCCTGTTTAGTGCAACACTTTCCTGTTCAGTTGTTCCAGCTACTGTCATAATTTCTATCATCATTCAAACCTTTGATTTCCATTCAATTTCAAATTTTGTAATGTTTATATTCTTGAAACATCTTAGTTTGGTAGCCTTTCACAGAATTTTCTCACATTCTCCATTCATATTTGCTCATAGCAGAATTGTTAGTCATTCTTTTGTTATTTTACTATAGGAACATGATTCATTCAGAGGCCCAAAACTATTGTCCAGGAGAGTGAGATAAACAGTCCCTTTCATCTGTGTTCAAAATATTTTCTAGAAAATGAATGTAAAAATATTACATACTTTTTATATTGGACTAAAAGAATGTCCATCATGGAGGGGTGTCCATTTTAGAGAAATTTCATTTTACAATGTTTTGATTGATATTTAAATTCAACACCTGAAATATCCAAATACTTAAAAATAACTCCAAAAAATTTAAACTTCCAAAATATTCATAACAATGGTTTAAACATAATAATGTAAAAAATAAATTATATTAAAACACCAGTTACAAAAATACATTTTGAATTTTAAAATTATTATGTATAATTTTTAAATAATAAATTTCTTAAATTAATTATTTTAAATAATTTAAATTATTGCAAAAATAGTTATTAATTTTTAAATAAAAATTATATTTGTTTACCACTTGTCCAACTGTAAATGCTTGCTTTGGAAATTGCATAACAAAGTCCACAGCCATTTTATCTGTGTCATATGGTTCTTGAGTAGAACTATAAAAAAATTACATTAAATAATAAATTATGATTCAATCATTATGAAATATAATTATAATTTTATAATAAAAATTACAAATTTATAATTGATGAGTTTAAAAAACTATTTTATGTATGAAATATACAAAAATTACATTTAGATTTATTTTGTCATTTATTGTGTTTGTGACACAATAATTAAATTTAATCACAGAATGCCAAAAGAAAAATTTCCAGTAGATGTAGATTTGTAATAAATCCAAATCTACATCTACTTAATCCTTTGATTTAAATGAGTCTTCCTGTATTTAATAAAAGTTATGTATCAATATAATAAAATACTGTATTTCTAATGATTAACCTCTTCTCGGACTTTTTTTTTAAAGGTTACTGTCCAAAAAGTGTCAATTTATTTTATTATTATTAATTAATATTTAATAAATCTTGTTGCAAAATATGCTAAAAATTATTGTGTTGATGCATTTTTATAAGTATAAACAAATTTTCATCAGCACTCATACCCCTGTAAATTCTATTTTCCTGCATAAAAATAATTTAGTAATCTTGAAAATAAAATAATATATTTTTATTTAAAAATTTTAATTTTATGATTTTTTTTAGCAAAATGTGAAACTATATATTATAGTATGGGAAATTATAGAATTTTTGTCTCATAGCAGCAAACATTTTTCAGTAGTTTTCAAATATAAATTATGCAAATGAACATAGCACATTTTTTTACCCAATGATACTATCATTGGGTAAAAACAGTTCATAATATTAAAAATGAGAAACCAGAATGTAATGACTATAATCAATAAAATTTGAGAATTATGGGAACAAATAAATCTTACACATACAGCTTTTATATGTAAATACATATGAAAATGATAAATTATTAACTACTGTTCATCATCATAAAAAATTTCACTTTTATAATAATAAATGCCATTGAGACTTTGTTTTTGTGAGTATATAATAACTTAATGCAATAAAAAAAATAATAAGTGGTATTAAATATTTATTATTTTTAAAATAGCTAAGTATTAGATAATTATTATGAGACAAAATTGCAAAATCAAGATATATAATAAATAAAAGAACAAATTTGTACCATACTAACAACTGTAATTATTAATTAATATGATAAAAATAGATAAAACATACATACTTCTTTTTTTCTAGAAAATCTACTTCCAAAACAATCTTAGCCACATATTGGTTATTTGGATTAAATGTATATTGTCTGACTTCTATTGTTTGATTAATGGATAGTTCTGCCCATTTTCTCTGTAATAAATCATTTACAAGAATATTAATAAATATCATAAAATTTTTAAATGCATTGAAAAAATTTATTAATATCTATAACAGCAAAATAGTAAATAATCTGTAAAGCTTTGTAAGTGTAATATTAAATACTATTGGATTATTCAAGAAATTCAAGTTAAGCAAGACATTATTATTCAGGAATTATATTCCCAATGTTTTGCTTTGTATTTTAAATTTTTCACCTTTTGTTTTAAATTATTATTATTAATTAAAAACTATCTATGCATTGTTTATTTTTATATATGTGTATTATTTTACATAAGAAATTAGAAGTTAGAAAGAAATTTGTAAGTCTGATAATATTAATCAAAAATAAAAATTTTTTTCTCTTGCTTAAGATATTTCATAAATTTAAGAATTTTCAATTACCAATTTAGTGGTATCAATTGTTTAATTATTCATTCTAACTTTCAAAATATAGATATAAAAAACTTTGAATTTCAATTTAAGGTTAGAAAATACAGGTAACCCCCGTATAACATGGCACTTCTATAGCACGGTTTCACTCTAACACGGTTCGAGAATTGGTACCATCCCCATATAACACGGTACTCTGAGCACGGATTCACTCTGACATGGTTCGAGAATTGGGTAAAACCCTCGTACAACGTGAAATGTAATAAATTTTTACATACTTTAGTAATAATAGTTCACAAAAATTATTATTTTCGTGAACTGTTAGTATACTTAAGTATGTAAATTTTCTTTTCTTGTCTTCTGTCGATACACATGGTCCTTCTCGAAACTTGTTTCAATGTTGCCAGATCTCGACGCTTCCGCTTCTGATGTTGCCAGATGGTTTTTCCCTTATTCCATACTTGCTTTATTCTTTATAAGTGCTTAGCACCATATAAGGAAATTTATAAAGATCTTTTAACTAGCAGCAAGCAATCTAAAATTACATACTTTTTGCAAAAGGTAAAGCATGAATCTGAAGATAATGCAGAAAAAATGCTCAGAGGATAAGGATAACTTGCCAAAGAGAAAACGCTCTCGGTTAATAGTGCTTTTAGTGATGACGAAGAGAACCTTGTTTAATTTATATTAATATGTATCACTTAAGAAAATTTTAATAAAGAAAATTTTAATAAAGATATTTATCTTAATTATGAAAATATAATAGCATATTTTTTAGTTTTTGGAACCTAACCCTCCTTTTCGTACTAGTTCTTTGTTTCGTATAACACGGATTCGCATAACACAGCAATTTTTTAGAACGTAACTATGGGGGTTACCTGTAATAAGTTTTCTAATAAATCTTGTAAATTAGAATTGTTTCAATTCCAATATAAACTTCATACTTATAAAACTTGCATTTATTCATTATTACTGTTATCTAAATAATGGAATTAACAAGTGTACTGAAGATCAGTTAGTTCAGAACCAAACCAATCATCATATGGTAACTTGATAATTTAAAAGAAAAAATTCAGGACTTCTATGAAATTTTAAAAGTAATTCATTTTATAATTAAGTTTCATAACTGCTGTATGTATGGCAATTTTTATCTTAGAATATGGTACATTAAAATTTGATTTTTTTTAAATTTTTCTACCTTATAGGCATTAAAAGAGCTCTTTTACATTTCCATTATGGGCTCAGCCAGATGAACAATAAAAATGGCATTAGTGAGAGACAGGACCCAACATACTAAAAAAAAGTCCAAAAAAATTCCTAAAGTTCTGGCATAGATTCAAACTTGGGTTTCCCAGAGTGGCAGAGTAATGCCTTTACTACTTTGGCCATCCAGCCATATTTTTCTTTCTTTGTTTATGAATAAATTGTTTAAAAAACTCTACCATTAAATTCATTATTAAGTAAATATGATAAATAAATCAGCAGTTAAAAAAAAAAAAAGAAAAAATATCACACATATATACACAAAAGATATTTTACACACATAAATATATACTTAAAAATTTTTTAAATATATTGTTCATAAATTTTAAAAATTATTTTTTTAAAAGAAACTGAAGATAAAAAAAAAAATTTTAATTTGAAAATATGATAAATTATTAGTAATAAACATACCATAGGGAGACTAAATCCAATAGTTCCAATAGGCATTTGATCAAAAGTTCTCAAAGTAAAAACATATTTGTGATTTGCAGCAGTTGTTATTTCAATATGCCTAAATAAAAAATAATTTATTAGTCTTCAAGACAGAAATTTAAAATTCAAATTTTCTGCTAATAATTACAATAACAATCATTTTTTACCATATAAATAAAAATATAAAATGTTTGTTCAGTTATATACACAATAAACAACAAAATAGCTAACATTTTGTTTATTAAATATATTCAAACTAAATTTATATTTTATGTAAAAATTTACTTAGCGATTAATTTTACACTTCAAAATATATTATTTTTAAGGAATTCATAATGTTTCTGCAGTATTATACAAATTACCACCTTTTTAAATACTCCAGAAAATAATTTAATATTGTAAAAATGTTTTTGATCATCTTTAATGATCTTCGTCAGTTAAACAATGAAGTAAAAAGAACATTAAAGAAATAGAACATAAATTAAACTTACGAAAAATAATAAGTGCACATGCATGTATAATGTTGTGCGCTTAGGGGAATAAATACAAAATAAAGATAGGGATATAAGAATATAAATAGCTCAACAGTTTCGCATTAAAAATTAATGTCTCCTAAAAATTACAGTTTATCTTCATAAAACAATTTCCATGCTGTGGACAGAGAGTCGGTGTCCCTATGATTGATACAAGATGTTTTTACTTGGGCTTTATAAATTTCAAGTTTTTCAAGAAGTTTGATGGAGTGCTTGTTAGACGTGGGTCTAATAATAGAAGCCTGGTCCCATATAACCTCAACTTCCTGTTGATTAGTGTAAGATGTTAAAACGGTGCTATCATTGTTTTTTCTAATAGAGTATTTATGTTCTTTGATTCTTTGTTCCAAGCTTCTCAAAGAAGCACCTACATAAACACTATCTGAATCAAAACGACAGTCTTTGATTGGTATGGAGTAAATGCTGGAGGTAGCGATCTGGTTGTCATTCTTTTTATCATTTTTCAGTAACTTGTATACTGTGGGATTACGGCGATATACAGTCCATAAATTATTGATGTTTGCAATATCATTCATCATTTTTCTTAAGAAACAATGATAGTTGATTACTGTCAGGTGTTTATTGTTAATTAAGGGAGACTGGTTAATTTTATTTTGAAAAGTTGCAATGAGTTTTTTTTATAAGATTCTTTTGGTAACCATTCTGCTGTGCTATTTGGATAATGTACTCCAATTCCTTCTAAGTATCAAGCATATTTGTGCAATGAGTAAAGGCTCATTTGATCCACGCTCAGAAAGCCATATATTTAAAGTGTCTAGGATCCATTGAATTATTTGGTATGGTATTGTTATTCAGGCCCGGTTTCCTGTAGATGTTAGTTCATATTTCACTTCCTTTGCATATGATATTAACATCAAGGAAATGGACATTAGTAAAGCTTTCTTGGTCCAGTTGCAACTTTAAACCATAGTTATTATTATTGATGTTATTTAAGAAAGCTAGAATGTTGAGATTATTTCTCCATAGAATGAATATGTCATCAATGTATCTAGTGTAAAGAATGACTTCTTTCTTGAATTTCGGTAATAAAGTTTTGAGTTCTTGAGTTTTTACAATATTAAATTATTTGCTGGAGTATTTAAAAAGGTGGTAATTTGTATAATTCTTTCTAATTCCAGTATAAGTTAATATTTTTATATTTCTGCAGAAGGTTGCAATAGATTATTGTACATTCTGCAGAAAAATTACTTACTTTCAAAATTAATAATTTTATAAAAATAAAAGAAAAAAGAAGAAACCATAAAATTAATTACAAGAATAATACTAAACAAAAATGCAATATTTTATTTCGAAATTATCAACAAATAATTTCATCTATGAGCACATTCTTAAATTTATGTAAATTACTTATAGTTTATAAAGATTTGTAATGTAAAACAGTTCTAAAAAATTAATAATAATCAAATTTTTCTTCATTACATACAATTTTTTCAATTGGCGATCATCGTATTCTATTATGCAATATTCCATACAAAATGTTGACTTTTAATATATTGTTTCTTATCAAAATAGAAGTTTTATTAGAGTTTATAATATAACATATATTAATCAATTATTATGCAATGTACAATCCTTTATCATAACTTATTTATTAATATATAAGTTATGATAAAACATCTTTTTTGTTCTACAGTCTATCAAAGTCCATGCAAAGTTAGATATTCCAATTCATTTATATTTTATATTTAAATGATTTCATGCTCCTGTTTATAAATATGTTCTGTTTTTGTTTGTCAATTTTCTTTGCTAACTTCAGTAGTTTATTAAAATAATCCTAAAATTATCATTGTTGACATAATCAACAAAGACTTCAGGTACCTTGTACTATACTTCAAATTTAATTTATTCCAGGAGGGCCATCAAACCCTGAATCATTTGAAGTTTCAATCAATTTTTACCATTACAAATAACAGAAAATGAATTAATCCATTCTCAACCCTAAACAATACCCATTTCAATAAACTTAAAATAGCAAATACACATACTTTAAGATAAAAATAGCACAATTAAATGCCCTAATAATAAATTAAAACATGAAAACAACAAATATGTAAATACTGTATAATAAAATGAAAATTAGCCACATGTAAACCCACTCATCAAAGTATTAACTATTAAACAATCCAAAATAATAAATTTTTCAGAACTTACCTGATTGTATCAGAAGGAAATTCTTTTTCATTGACAACTGCACAGTTTGAAAACGAAAGCTGATCTGTTGGGCAACGAGCTACTTTCATAGGCTAACAAAAGAAACAAAATACTTCAAATTTTGTAATAATATTACTAACAGATTTTATTCATTAATTCAGTTTTAAAAATATATATATTTTTTCTAATTATTAATTAATCTTATTGCAATTACTGACCAGTTATATTTTATTATAAAATGATAATTAATGTTATTTACTTAGAAGCATTCTGACAAGTGATATTAATAATATAAAAGTTGTCATGTGTGTGTGTGTATTCCTTATAACCCATGCAATTTTTGTCCAATCCAGATGAAATTTTGGTTATGTTTGTTTTATGTTCTGATGGAAAGGATAGGCTATTTATTTTGTGGAAATATTAGCTATGTAATAACTCATCACTCTTCATTGCTAGAAATTCAATTTTATCAATTTCAGATCAGTGATTGCACTTTTAAAGTGACATCATTTAGTTCATGCTCGATGATGAAATTTCCCTTAAGATGCATTTTAAACATTTTGGCAAATAGCAAATTTTAAACTTACTTCATTAAATTTAAAATTTAAATGTTAAAAATAGATAGCAGCATCGTGTCACTTCTATAACAAATTTTTAAAAAATCTTTCCTTAAAGACCATGTGACATTCTATTATCCAATAAATATATGTATTCTACAACCACTAACTGGCGTGAAAATTCCAAACTAATATTGACAAACGCTTTCGATGCCCCTCCTGGGCTCTTCTTCAGATTTAATGTACTGGATTCTTAATTCAAATATTTTTAAATAAGAACATGCTCAGTTACTAGAAGTTCAAATAAGGAAGGTAATCACGTGCCTTTCCGAATTATAATTTCTTTATAATTTATATTCGTGGAGATATGTTGTGCGCATCTTATAATAATCTTGCGTATTTTATAATCACATGCCATTTCTAAAAATAATTTTAACTAGTGGATATACGATGTGCACATCCCATAATAATCTGGTGTATCGTATACTAAATTACGATTCATCATCTAATAAATACTGCCAGGCTGTTGAGAAATTAATTTCTTCTTTAAGATTGATGCAGGTTAGTTTGCAATCTGCTTTGTAAATTTCCATCGCTTCCAAAGTTCTTAGATGTTCATGATGATGAGTGGTGCGGATGACCCGTGCCTCATTAAAAATCGGGGTTATGTCTGGGTTTGTTGCATATGTCGACAATGCTGTCGTATATTTGTTGTGGGGGATGTCTGCTTTATGTTCCTTTATTCTGGTGGCTAACGGACGCTTAGTGGACCCTATGTAAATTAGTTGTCTTTGCCATCTATCGTCTATTAAGGGAATGGTGTATATTCCCGGTAGCCTGTTCAGGTTATGGGCGTCTTTTCCATTTCTTAATAAATTATATATGGAAGGGTTTCTTCTGTATGTAATTTTAATTCCTTTTTTCTTTGCAATTGAATTATATATTGTTTTCATTTGTGGGTTTTACGTTACTGGGACCCTTTCCATATGTTCTTTATCATCTGCTCCTGATGTCTTTTCTTCATCTGTTTTACTGTTTATGTGAAGGCGCTGATTACATAATTTGTCTATTAAGTTGCCATAACCGTGGTCTTTAGCAAACATCTCTAATATACGCTAATTATTGCTGTAGAGCGTAGGACGTGGAAGAGTGGGAATAGGCCCTTTCTACCAAAGTCCTGAATGCTGCTATTTTGTAAGAGTATGGGTCACAGGAATTGATGGGTATGTATGATGGTATATTTGTGGGTTTTCTATAAACTTTTGTTTGTATTGTTCTTTCTTTAATTTCAATTTCTATATCCAAGAAGTGGATTTTTTTCTTCACTATGCTGCTCTAATTCCAAATAAAAGCCATAAGGGTTGTTGTTCATGGCTGTCTTAAATTGTCTTTGGTCTGGTGGTGTTTTCCAGAGAATTATAATGTCATCTATATACCTACCATACATGATTATATTTGAGTGAAAGAGTGGTAGGGTTTTGGTTTCTAATGCCCTAATTACCATTTTGCACAAGTTCCCTGATAATGGACTTCCCATGGGTACTCCTCTCTCTTGTGCATAAATGTTTCCTTTGAACTGGAATACCGAACTGTAACAGGCTAGAGGGCCCATTTCCAGTATATCTTGGTGCAGATTAGTATCCTTTATTTTTTCTATGAGGAAATCTCTTAGTGCACAAAAACAAGGTTGTATTTTTATCGAGAGGTATAATGATCTAAAATCCCATACTGTGGCGTATCCTGGCTTGTTTATGGTTTTGAGTTTTAATATCAATTCTTTTGGATTCGAGATATTGAATCGGTAGTTTACTAGATGTACAGACAGCATATTATGAAGAAATTTTTCAAGTTTGATGGTAGGAGCTCTTCCTTTGTCTACTATAGATCTTAGCTGTTGTCCTATTTTATGTGTTTTGGCAAAGGCGAAAAGTTTAGGTACGTCCGGAGCGTCCATAATGATGTTTTTCATATTTAGGTTCTTGGCTAGTTTGGTGTTGGCAACTCGTTTAACCCTCGCTTGCATTTTATCTACCCAGTTCGTTTCAACTTGTGTGCATTGTGTTTCTGATAAGTATTTTTCTAATTCTTTCTCGTAAGTTTCTTTCTTCATTAACACCATAACTCTGGTTTTATCCGCTCTGGTTACCACAATATCATTAGCTTTTATCCATTTGGAAGCTTGGCTTAATTTACGTTTGAGCTGTGAAATCTTTAGAATTATATATATATAAACATTGAACACACTTTTCTAGCTTTAATTAAAACAAACATTTTTAGAGGACTGATTGATAAGCCTTTGTCAGGTTTTTAAATAGAGATTTTATTTATATAACTTGACAAAACATGCCATTTGTGTATGTATGTATATATATATATATCTTTTTTAACAATCTGACAAAGCAACAATCTCTCAGTTCTTTAATGATAATGGAATCATTCCAACTAACATAAGTTTTGAGATCTAATGCCTATTGGGTGTTAGTAAATTATCATCTTTACCAATAAATCCTAAATGTTCTCTCATTCTCCTATTCAATAATCTAAAAGTAGAACCATTTTTCTACTTCTCAATGGCATCATCATCTTTACAAATATTTATCAGTGATAAATTAATATTGCACATAAACTTAAATCTCAACATTGCCAGATGCAACCAACATCGATGGAAATGTATTTTTTTAAATGATAATAAAACAACTTATTGTTTCTTCTCAATAAAAAAGATAAAAGATAAAGATAAATATTTCATTGTGCATAAGTCTCTTATGACTGTTGCACAAAAATTCATGCTAGATGTAAGACTATAGACACAGGTAAGTGAATATTCCAGCATGAGATTCTAACATGTGAGCAAATGTTATGATGTCAGATTATGGCATTTTTTTGCTTTTGATTCTCACTCTCACTAACATTGTCATGTAAACTGTGAATTTTCCCCTTTCATTTGAGACCGTATAAAGTCAATTGACAATAATGTTTACCATTTCTATTTCAATGAGTTTTTTTTATTGTTTACCCTATATTTCAGGATAAGCTATAACTGCATTATTAAGTTCTGTTTAAGAAAACTTTGATAATTTGCCTCCTTGTTCATACAGGCTGAAGAAGTCATGTTTGAATCATAAACAAACCAAAAATGAGGTAAAAGGATAATGTATAGTGAGAATTTCAAACTGCAATAAAAATCAAGCAGTATCGGAATCCATGAGTGTGATATTTTGTCCTGTGAGAGCGATTCTGTTACATGTGCATGGTTTTTGCTTTGCAAGAGCAATACTGTTACAAACTTTTCACTTGTTACTATTCTCATGTCTGCATGGTTGTAGCCTAATACCCCGTTCACACCGAGCATTTCAATCTAGATTGTGACCAAGGTCGGCGGCTATGCCTTGGTGCGACTTCTCTTGACCATTTCAATCTCAACTGAAACGAGATTCAATTGTGAATGACTCAAGAGAGTTCTTGAAACTAGATCCAGTCATAAGAGAGATCCCACAATCCCACCCACACGAGATAATAAAAGATGGCAGAACACATGTCGGGCTATTGACAGAGAAATAAAAAAAGATACTGTATTTGGAGAGATGATGACATCTGTCTATTATTAGATATATGACAAGAAAAAGTACCGTATTTATTTCTAACCAAAACTTCCATTTTGTTTGTTGGTGTTTGTGACTTATCGCATAGTTATGTCAGTTTTATCATCGCATTTAATAGCCGGGTTCTTCTCAAGTGGACTGCCTATGCGAACAGCATGACATTCGACTAGTGACAGTCACAATCCAGATTGTAGGTAAATCGAGATTGAAGTGATTGTGTGCGAATATAGTATTAGAGTTGACAAAAATGCTTTCTTTTCATCAAAGTGTATTATGTAGAACAATATTTTTGTTCTAGAAATTTTCTAGCTATTATTGTAGTTTGTCTGTGTGAAATTATGATTATACAATTATAAATCAAATGCATCAAAACAGCAGTAGTTCAAATCTGTATTACCCTATCAATTTGTGTTTGGATTGCCAGATGACTAAGGTGGTAAAATCATTAGCTGTTCCAAGGAACCCAAGTTCTTTTCATGGATGGTCTGTTCCAGATATATTGACCTCATCCCTCACCATTCCCATTATGATCCTGGCTAAACCTACAATGGCCTTTTAGTGCCTATCATGTGAAAAATATAGGAAAAAGTCCACAGGTAATAGCCATATTGAGTTGACTCTTTAAAATCAGTTGATTTTCATATATTTTTGTTACACGTAATTAATAATATATTTTTTTTGCTTCATTTTTGTTTATTTTATGCTGTGACCATCAGTGGCTAAGTGGATAAAACCAATGAACACTGGTAGTTTGTAATGGACTTGTGCACCTCACTAATAGGCTGGCCACAAAGATTTCTGCATTTTCATCATGTCTAACACTTAAATAGGGGGTCAATTTCTTTTTGGGAGACACACCCCTTGACAAATTACCTTATCTCATTAATCCTTATTTCACGCTTAAAGTTTTACTTAATATACATCAACTCAAAAAATAAAATTTGTTATAAAATTTTTTGATTTAAAACATGTATTGATATTTTTCTAAACTCACTGCATAACATTTTTATGTATATTTTTGATATTTTGATCAAAATCTGAAATATTTAACATTTTAAATATTTTAATGGTTATTTTACTGCCTGATAACATTTTTCTGTATTCCTCTCTACATATGCTGGAATTCTTTATGCACATATATTCTTAATTATCAGCTAAATGTGTTGCACTTTTCTTTTTTGCAGTATTGTAAATGTGTATAATTTCAAATATCTTTTAAAAAAAAAAATGCTAAAAATATCGGTTATTTTTTGCTATTTAAGGAAATAAGTTATATGTAGTACGAACGTTCATTTTTCTTTTTGCAAACGAGTAAAATTTGATCAGGTTACAGGCAAAGGTTGTAAAAACGTGTAGACCTTTAAGGCTTATCATGTTACATGAATATTAAAACGTATTAAAAATTTAAAAAAGATAAACTTAAAATATATAAAAGTTTATATAAGTTAATAGAAAAAAAAACCCTAACAAATTTTTGAAAAAGGAAACTCTTAATTACTAAACAAAAACTCGAAAAGATTTGCATCTGTACTTACAATAATAACCCAATACGACGTAATTAATACAGATTCGAATATAATTTATAGATTATGTTTTTATAAAAAAAAAAGAAGATTTTTAGCGGAAGTTCTAGCAGGTGCAATATTGTCCACTTTTCGCGTGTTCTGTGCCACACGTGTGTATGTTTATTTACACATGTCTACAGCAAGTTAGCTGGACGAGATGAATTTTGTGTATGCGCTGCAGACTGGTTAACTACATTGTAAATTATATTTTACTTGTACTGATATATTGCTAGGATAATTAGGTTTTTAACTGATACGAAGGATGAAGAATGATTTATCTTCAATATGACTGAAAGATATTTTTTACATTTAAGCCTTTATCGTGAAATTAATTATTAAATTTCGCCTAATTTTCATTTAAAATTCACTTTAATTTTTTAATTAATAATGAAAAAATTAAAGTAATATAATATTTAATAATCATAACTTTAATTTTTTTGTATATTCTATGAATAAATATAATTAGATTATTTTAATTACACTTGAAAGAAATTTTCCCTCCAATTCAATTATATCTCTAATTTTCTTCTATATATTGTTTAATAAATCTTCACTAAAGCTTTAAAAATTAAAAAATAAACTAAAAAATAATTAAAATTAAATTAATTTGAATAAATAACGCAATTAAAATTAATATTTAATTGTTTATTTTAAATCTAAAAATAAGCTCTTTTATTTAGGCTACGTTGAAACTATTCATGAAGAAATCTTATTAAACTATTCTAGAAATTTTTTATATAATTATTAAACTAAAGTTTATAATTAACAATAATTCTAAAAGAAATGCGAATAAGTTTTCAATGAAAGTAGACCGTATTTTGTATTTAATATAATACAAAATATGATCTACTTTTTAAACAAGAATAGACTCGTGAAAATTGAAAGTATTTAAGATTAACATAATATTTGATTTTAAAAAAAATAGCCTACTTAGGAACTTTATTATCATTAAAATATGTCGGTGAAGTTACTTAGGCCATTTATGAAGGCTAAAATTTAATTTTACTGTACTTTCAATGTTCCAAAATGGGGACAACATTGAACAGATTCAGTTGAAATTTTTTACTTTACTTCGAGACTTTTTCAATAATTAGATATTTTACGCAAATTATTTACCTTTAATTAAAACAAATATTAATTTAAAAAAGTTTAATATAGTTTTTCCAATGACCAAATTTATTAATATAACCTTGAACCTGATACATTAATTTTTTCATTATTATACAAACAGATATTATAATGACACACCGATTACTCATATAGAAAGTAAGTATAACCTATGACTGAGTTTCGAACACGGATCTTAACACGGATTTGTTTTCTTTCTTTTCATAGATTTTAATGCCTGTTAATTATTAATTTGTACATAATTAATCCATTTTAATTGCGGCAATTATTACGTTATGAATAATGGTATAACAAACTGTTTACGGGGTTGTTTAATATGAAAATAATTCTAACAGCCTTCGAAAACAAAGTGTAGAAAGCTTATGAACCGTAGACCAAAATGTATAATACGTTCTTTCATAATTGGTATAGAATAAAAAATGAAAAAACTTATAAGATGTTGACTAATCGTAGTTTCTGCACGTGGCTGTAAATAATACCAAGTAAAAGAAAAAAGAAAAATTAATGTCATTGGAAAGCAGACAGTTAATATTTCTTAGGCCTCAAATTATATCTATATTTAGTATTATTATTAAATAATGATTCGTTAAATAAGATTATTTAATGTATAAAAATATCATATGAACTAATTTCCTTTGACCGTCATTCAAACTTTTGTTTTTTTTCATAAAACAGACCCGAATATCAAACTTCAAATAATTTTATAAAGTTACTAAGACTATAAATTTTTAATTTAGACAGATAGAAAAAATTTTAATAGCTTGTCGGATTTATTACAGGTCTTAGATCTTCTATCGATTTGTAAACTCTACAAATGCCTGGTTAATACGTGGCTTTTTTTTAACGTATTAGTCAATATTATTCTAAGTTTAATAGAAATTTCTTGATAAAATTTTAAATAAAACAATATAATTTTTTTTTATTTTTTAAAAACATTTTCTAACATTAATTAAAGTGGTATGAGTGTAATTTTCGTAAACTAAATACAAGTTTATGTTTTTATTGTTTTGAAAGTTAGTAAATGAAATTTTTATAAAAATTTTAATTTTTCATAAAAGAATTTGTTGAAATTTGTGTAGTTCCGAAGAAAATCTGATCGTAAGTAAATGATATAAAAATGATCAAGCTAAAATATGCTTAATGATGCTAAATCTTTTCATTTGTTGTAATATAAACCTGTTTACATAGCATTTCGAAACACGAAAAGAATTCTACGTAAAAAATCATTATATAACATATAACCTTGACAAATTGTAAGATAAATTATTACAAACAATAGTCAAAGTAGATTTTAATTTCGATTCGAAAAGTCTAGATCTTTGTCGTTCCTAAAATAAAAAAGTGATTTTTTTCTAGCTCAGAATGCGCTTTATAAGTCTAAGTTTTGTATAACTGAATACGATGTATGTTCATAACGTCAATTAATAACCGAAGCGGAATTAGTAAAGTCGACAAATCCACAATTGACGTCAGGAAGTCTCAACCAATGAGCTTTGGAATAAAGGGAGCATTTTGATTTACGCGCTTCCTCCGAGACGTACTAGAAACAACAGTTTCATATCATATTACAGAAAGTGTCTTATTTGTTGGCGGCCGACCAGAGTGATGTGAGAGGCGTGGTATAATTGTTATCACACTGTCGACCTCATAGACAACGGATGGCTAGTCCAACCGAGACGTAAGGCGCGCATACTCCTCGCTGGAGGCCATGTTGGCTAGTCCCACCACTTCGGGTTCTTCTAGTACCCCTTTTTCAGTTAAAGACATTCTCAACCTGTCAGATCAAGGAGGATTCGATCCCCAGGCCTTTCTCCTACAGGCTCAAAACCTGGAGAAAGTGCTTTTTGATGAAACGGACGGATTAGGTTTACTTACCTCTACGTCACCTACTACACCATTTAGGGACTTCGTTTCTCAGGGCTATTCTACCACTCTTCAGTGTGGACAGCTTCCACCTCCTCAACCTCCGACTGCACCACCTTTGACATCACCTCACGTCCAGAGTTTATCCCATTTGTGTCCACCTTTTCCTGGTAATGGTGCTTCGAGAGACAACCAATATTACGGAGGTACCGTCGAACCTGCTCCTGCTTACTCACTTCCAAACTCGTCCATCCAACATCAAGCAGAGACAGCAGTCAATGAGAAAAGTAAGTAAAGCACAATCCACTTAGTCGAGAGCTCTCAAAACCAGAAAGAGGGTCGCGAGTAGATCCGAAAAAAGAAATCACTCGTATAATCTCAGCACGAGTCTACAATTAAGAGGCGAAAGGTTAAAGCCGAGTGGGCCTTAAATGTTGACGTAATGAGTTTTTGTTAAAAGGTAAACGATGATGATCTTGTCTGAGTAGTTCTACTTAAAGTGATGAAAATGTACTTTTAATTTAATTGATATTTTTTAATATATTGTTGAAATTATTATCTGCTCTTTCGACGTTTCTTTTATTTAATTTATTTCTAACATTCATTAATTTTATATTCTCCTATAGGCCTAATTTAAAATACATACACATTTAATTTACATAATACAAATTTGTAAGTTGACTAGTCGTTTAATAGTTTAGTTTTTTTAGAAACAAAAAAATATATATATATTTTGAAATTGAAACCAAGAGTAACACTTTTTTCTTACTTTTTCGACACTTTCATTTTTTATGGGGCCTTTAATTTTAAACAAACTGAAACAAAATCGTTAAAATTAATAAATTATCCGCTTAAGTTACGATTTCTTCACACATTTACAAACCTTATCTTAAGAATTTTAATTTCAGATAAAAGTTTTTTAGATGAAAAATGATAGGCTATTCATAGATTAGAGTTTATACTACTAAAGCGTGACCATTCTAAGAGTTTATTTCATTCTGTCCTCGATTTACTGATCCATATGAAAACTAATATAAAAATTTAATTTTAAATAATTTAAATTACTTAAAAAAATTCAATTGTGAGTAGGCAGTAGTCTATATTTTTAAAAGAAGAATGATATAAAGAATAGTACAAGGGAGCTTTTGAAAAAAATAATAAAAAAATAAGTCTGTAGTATTTTATGCTTTGTATTAGACGGAATGAAACGGTGCAGAAACAAACAGAAATCCACTTGAAAGGAACTTGTATATTTTGTTAGGTTTTACAAAGAAGAAACTGTTCGAAATTCATAGTTTACGATCCGCAGGGACTCATGCTCTGTAGTACACACAAGGGTTCTGTCTTTTATCCCCTCCGACTGTTTACTTCAATTAAAATGTAACTATAGATGTCTTCATCTATTTCGAATAATTGTGAAGTGAAATACTTAAGAAGTAACGTGTGCCAGCTCTTATAGTTTTCTCTACTTAAAATTATTGCCATTTGTAATTAGTAAAACTTACAGTTATGTTTTTTAATGTAGGTTTTTGTATTTTTGAATTGAATTATTCATTAAATGTCTTCAAATAAGTGTAAAATATAATTTTTTACATTGAAATTATCATGTATTAGATCTAATAATGGAAAAAAATAAGTAAATTGTCTCTTTTATAATAAGTTTTGCTTAATTATTTGCTAAATATTATTATATAGTTCTGTATCAGTTAAATTGTGTCTATATTAAACTCATTAAACATAAAATAACATTGGCCTATAACTGTGTGAGATCTAGATTTTTATACTTTAATAGACATAAATTTTTGGAACAAATTTTTAAAAAAATGCTTTGAATAAAACTCCAAAATTATCAGAATCCCCAATATTTTTGATCTAAAAAATATTATTACAATAAACTGTTTTATGATGATACCAAAAAATAAAAAAAGGGTTATAATAAGAATCCAAATTAGATGTAAAAAAAGCAAAATATTGAAAAATACAGTAGGACGGATGTACCCTTTATAAGACGCATCCACTCGTGGTTCAAGTGGCAGTCAGCGATTTTATTGACGGTTTAGTTGGCCAAGACATGACAGGATCATGTGTCACCTTATTATATGATCTGTGGGACAAAGTGATTCACTCTGCTTTAACTGCGCTTTCTTAATAGAAAGATTGGAACTATATAAGTAATTTTGTGCTATCAGAACTATGTAATGAAGTATCGACTAGAGTATTTTTTTTAATAATTAATGCTTTTCCATCCTTTAATAATAACCATAATAGCTTTAATTTAGAATATTTCCTTGGAAAAATTAGATCTAATACATATTTCATGTCTGTTATGTTTAAATTAGGCTAAACACACGCCTAAATTTTAAGATTGACTCTTGTGATATATTTAAAAATGCTTGTAAAGCTTTAAAAAATTAATTTTAGCATTTTATGTTATATTTATTATTTAAATTTCTATAAAAATTACCGTCATAACCGTCTACGAGGTTAAATTAAAACGATCAATTTAATAAAGATCAATAAAATTTATTGTTGAATCAGGCTATAAAAATTTCAGCTTTTTTTTTTATTATGAAAGGGAATTTGATTGAAGTTTATATGTAATATTTAACTTCTTTTAAACTCACAGATTAATATAGAAGCTATCAAATGAGTGTTATGACATCGGATTTTCTATTTGTAGTATGCATAAATACTCTTTCAGCTCATTAACTCATTAACATGAATACTGCTTTGTAAAAAATACCATAAAGCTTAAACTAATAACTCATTCAATTGCACATTATTTTCGCGTAATTTAATTTTAAATATATAATTTGAAGGAGTCAAAATAGTAATCTATATTAATGCTTTTTTATATATAAATGACAATTTTGGAATAAAGAATATTTCGCCTAAATTGTACTTAATAAAGCAATTCAAATGTTAATATAATCCGTGTTAAATTACTGTGTAGTAAAATATTTATTTATTTTAACTTTTTAACGGAAATGAAAAGTTATAAAATAAATTCATAGAGACGTTTATGTATCGGTAAACGTTTTTCCAAGCTTGAAAGTAAGGTAATCTTTGTTTCTTTATCCCCATAAAGAAGTTATGACCGAACTTGAATGCTGTAAAAATAAACTAAAGTGAACATTTCAAGCAATCTTGATGTTTATTAAACTACATTTAAAGGTAATTTCATAAAATGATTGACGTTGCTAAATGGGTTTTTTTCCTTTGTTGAAAAAAAAACTAAGTTGGTTTTTCTTTCTGCTTGCTATTAACACTCTATTCAATGTTGTTCATTATACTTAATAAAAATAGATCATACAGGAATACTTTTAAACATTTCTCGCTATAACATTACAAAAATTATAATTGGCCTATAGAATTTAATAGTTAAATATATTTTTATTAAGATATAAATTTATGTATATAAATGCATTATAAATATGCTTTTTGTAGGTCTCATAATAAAAAAATACATTAAAATTTTTAAAATATGTATAAATTTTATAAGCTTATTTATATATTCTTTATCAAGTACATATTTTCTCTGATAGATAAATTTTTATATTTTTTACAAGAATATTTAAAAATAAATCAGTTTTTTTTTTTTTNTTGTGTTAATTCACTTAGAAAAGGAAAATAATGTTAGGATAAACTTCCTGGATCTTTGCATAATAAGGAAACCACCAAGATTTATATTTAGTATTTACTGCAAACAACAGCACCCCTTATGTTACTGCCAGCAGCATCTTTCTAGTATTAATACAATACAGCTTGATCTTCACACCAAATGTTGAATATCAGGAAGGAAAAACACTTTAAGTAAGGCATTATTAACAGCCTTTTTATACTGCTAGCACTTCCAACGAATCTGATTGTTGTCTTCAGGTAAGTGAATATTTAAAAACAAACACAAATGTTCTAACGTGAGATGGAAATTACATAATTTATATATCATAAATATATATATATATATATTGAATAATCAATCACAGTTATTCTGAAATAATCTTTAAAATTATGAAAGCTAGAATAGAATTTGAATACCTCTAGCATATGAATCTTTAAGTAAATGTCAAATGTATCGTTTATATATAAGAAAATAAGTTGTTGTTGTTATTAATGTTTCTAATATTTTAATAAATTAATGACTAATTTACATTAGTTTTTCAATATTAATTTTTATCTTAAAATAATAAATAAAATGATTTAAAAAAATAGATAATTTTTTTCTAGGGAAAAAAGTACGAAACAGAATTTAAAAACATATTTCGTTTTTTCGTAAATATTTCAGGAAGAAAATGACGAACAATATCGAAATATTTATAAACTGCTTTAGTTGTTTATCTTTAAAATTATAAATTGTGAACTTTAATGGAGATTTTCTCAATTTTCAAGTTGTTATAAGTTTTATGAATCATTATAATATTGAATATTTTCAGACATTTATTTTATATTTATCATATATGTGATGAGCCAAAAATCAGAGCGCTAGATTATAAACAATAACTGAATCACAGTATTGTGGCTTTATCGCTTTATTTCATATAATTATGAGAACCGGGATTATATTAGGAAACATTTTGATGTTTAAAATGTTTTTAAAAAGTAATTTAGTTTAAAATATTATTTAATTTATTTGAAAAAGTAGAAAATTTTATCGAGTACATCATCTTTAACTTCCTCTGATTCACAGGAAAAGAAGAAAGTTCCTTCTAAAATGAAAGTTTTAGAAGTGAGAGAAACGAATCGTGGACACCCCTCATCGGTTCACTGATTTGGTATAAAATATGGAGGTCACCTTTTATCCAAGGTTTCCGTCGTGAATCTCATGTCGTTAGTCGTGCACTGTTTAATCATGTAAATAAGTTCCTTGTTGTTTCCACCTTACGTTTATTACATCGATCCCAATAAGGAAGAATGAAACAAGAAGTCTTCTCAATCAAAAGAAAAGGTTCTCGCAATACATCCCCAGACAACGAATGAAATAATTGTAAAACTCTCTCTACGCGAATAAATGTAAACTTTAAGATAGGATAGTTTAAGTTGTCGTACAATCCTTGTATCGAAATTTGGAACTTGTATAGTGTTATTTTTATATTAATTAATCAAGCATGCTATTTTGTTAATCTTTATCATTATTTTTCTTTGTACAAACAAATATAATGGTTTTATATTTTAAATTGGACTACGCCTACTTTCATTGCCGAACCGAAACTCTCACCCTATCACTCGGATAAACGTACTGTACCTTTAAATATCCTGAGTTAGGATGCGATTGATTTTTCTTCCTAACTAGTATCAGACTTCTGACGTTAAAAAGATCTTGTCGATGTTTGAAACAAAATAAAATTAGCCACCCTGAACAGTGAGCGAGGTTCCACCAGGCACGTAGTCTCACATTTGGTGTCTAGGAGTGGGTTTCACTGTCTCAACCCTGGATCGCACATTTTGATTATAGTGAGTGGGATCTCACAGTCCCCGATCTCACATAATTCTGTAAAACATAATAAATTTAATATACTGTGTTTTTTTAAACGTACATATCATGTAACAAATGTTTAAGATAGAAACTAAAATTATGTATTTAGTAAGTTTTCATATCTCTATTCTTGATATGGACTATTGTTAAAGATAATATGATAAAATTAGAGCTGACAATGAAAATCCTCCGTAAAAGTCGATGAATACTTTTTATGAAAGATTATCGTTTAATATTTGATGGTTTTCGTTGAAAAAATCGGCTTAGAAGCAATGAAAACAACTTTTCATTGCTTCTAAATAAATACAATATACTATAATTATCCTAATAAATTTTTTGATTTTTGTACAATATTTTCTGAAAACATTACTTTATCTCAATGTTATTGCTATATTTTAACTAAAAAGCTGAATTTGTATTATTTGCATAATGATTTCATTCGGAGATGAAGCTAACATTTCATATTTATAATCAAATAGTAAATATCATTCTTCTAAAAATAATTTGTGCTGATTTATCACAGTCTGTAATCGAAGTTTATAGGAATAATCTTTGTAATCATCTGTATTAAAAATGTTTCATGATTAAAGATAAATTAATATATAAATTATATCTTATCCATTTACATGTCAAAGAATATCACTGTTAAGTAAAAATTTACGTAATTAATTCAATAATTTAAGTTGATATTAAAAGCATTTAGATTAATGATAATGAATAAATGTTTATATTAATTATGTGATTTTAGTATAATATTTAGTTAATGATTACGTTTCTAATAATATTTGGCATTATTAAAAAGTGTCATCAACAAAAATCTTAAGATTTCTGACATGTTTGACTTTCTTTTATGAATTCAATTACAAGTATATTTTTTGGATTTTTCGAATTTGCTTTAAAATTGAATTGAATTGATGGAATAAGGCAACATAGCACGTGGACGATCTGCTCTGGGAATACTCAAAAGTTCAAAACCAGAAATTGTGAAGTAGCATTGTGATAAAAATTGATGAATACTCAACATTATATAGATAGTAGCTACTCTGANTAAATGTGATCTTTTCAAATTTATATGCTAAAAATTCAGATAAAACATGCTGTATGTATGTTTCACTCTTATATAAATCAACAGCCAGCATTGCACAGGTTTATAAGAGTGAAATTTAAAACACACAAAATTATTAATTTTATGAAAATACTGTTAAAAAGAAAAATATCTGAGTCCTTAGATGTAACAATTTGACTTAAATAGCAAAAAAATTTTTTACAGTATAACTTGGAAATGTATGGAGACATTTTTCTGGCATCACAAATTAGTCTATATTGTTAATGTTAATTACCCTTTGTTTACATACTTTAAGTTGTAAGAATGGGATCACTTTTAAGATAGTTCTTCAACATTATACAGTACATATACATATGAAATCTGATATTTTTCATTGTATTGCATTTTTATGTTTCCTCTTTTTTTATCTTTTGGTACTTCAACTGTGTACCTATACACACTTGAAACTTACATTTTTTTAAAATTTTATTTGTGGTTTTAGGCCCCTTACTGTTCAGAGAGCACGAAGAGGCCATTGAAACTTACATTGTAAATTAATAGTTAAAAACAACTAAGTATAGAATGGATATGAAAAAACAGGTAATTTTGTGATCGTCACAGTTCCTAAACTGACATAAGCAGAAACTATTTGAGTTATTAGATATGGAAAACCAAATACATATATAGTTCTTCACAGAATAATACTTTCAACTAAATGCATGTGCATGCCACATGTTACTCGTCACAGTAATGATATAGCACATCTATTACACATTATATCATTGTTGCAGTAAATATTAAATATAATACAGTAGAACCTCGATTATCCGGATTTTCGATTATCCGGATTGTTCAAAATAAACAAAAATTTTACAAATTTGCTGATTTGCACTTGGCGAATTATGATACTGTTTATGTACGTGATGGAATGAATAACTTTTTTGTTTTAACAACGTCTCACCCAGCACAGTGGTCGTAAACTCTTAAATATATTTTGTGTCATAATAAAAATATAACTTGACATACGTATTTATAAATAATTTATATTCAAATTACATCATTTCTATGACCAAGGGCGGCGTAAGGCATGGACGACGTGGGCCACCGCCTATGCCTCGCGGTCCGAAGGGCCTCGCGCCTCGAAGGTTTATGCATTACTTAAAAGCCGCGAACGCGACGAAAAAATTTTACTCGTCATAAAACGATAAATAGTTTGTCAAATTTTTATTCATAAAAATGCAGTTTCAACTGCTTTTTATTTTATAAAATCCGTCTTCTTGCGCCACCAGAGGGCCTTTTAAACAATAGGTAGTCTGTTAGCGTTGGTCAGTAGTAGTCCAAATTCAATACGAACGTTTGTTTCTTGAAAATTTGATCACGATTTAAATACAGTATTTACTTTTAATATTACCGATATGTCATCGAAAAGAAAACGTGTTGTATTATCATTAAAAGACAAATTAAAGTATTTGTTTCGATTATCCGGATTTTTCCTTATCCGGACTACCTTCATCCCCAATTAGTCCGGATAATCGAGGTTCTACTGTTTATATATTTTTAAAATTATATCCATTTTTGTATGAATTATATTTAATTTATTAGTTTTTAAAATTTATTACTATTTTTTATTTTATGCTAGAAATGTATACAGGTGGTACTAATCCGAAGGCAGGAAATCAGATGTATGGCATTATCTAAATTAAAAGTGTGTTAACAAAACTGCAAAGTTTCAGAGCAATTGATTGAACAGTCTAAGAGTGCATACTGAACAAACAAACAAACATTCTCATTTATATAGGTATATAATACAGATATAATTAAGTCACTTTATTTTGACTACTTTATATAATTTCAAAATATTCCACCAAAATTTTTTAAAATACATATTAACCAAAAAAGTTAATAGTTACAAATAAAAGCAAAAATTATATTTTTACCTATGTTATCAAAATTTCACAAGTCTATTTTTGTATTATTAAACTATTTTAAAAACAAATTTGTGTGCACAGAATCATTATTTATAAATTCAGTATGCAAGAAACTGCTGATTAAAGCAGTTGATAGCTGAAACTTCTAGATAAACTGATTATTGCTAATAAAATCATATTTTATACAAATTTTTTTGTAATTAAAATTTTTGTTTTTGTAAAAATTCTATTTATTAAAATAATTTCAAAATTGATAAAGTTACCAGAAGAAAAAGAATTATACAGAAATAATATGTATTTAGAAATTATCAAGTGAAATAAAAGATGTCTTGTTTAGCAAAAAGTTTTAATTTGAAATAATTAACACAATAGAGCTGGTTCTATTATGCCAAAATTTTAATAAAAACAGTCATATGACAGAAAGATTAGTTCTTAATAACCAAAAATCCAAAGCCAGAATTATTCAGAAATTTTTCAAAAATATCCTTATTAAATGCTGCAGTAAACTTATGCAAAGTAGCAACATGTAATCAACACATCCTGATTAACTTGGGTTCCACATTATCCAAGGTAAATCTTTGAATACACTACTTTTCTCATAATTTATAAAAGCTTTGCTACGAGTGCAAATACTACAGTACCTTTAACCTTGATTGTATCAAGCGAGTTTTCTTAAAACTCTTTTATGCTTTGTGAGCACTTTTTCTATGCCCATCACAGGTTCAATCAGATCCACAATGATGGTGACAAGATAGTGAGGATAGAACCCAGACTGCCCACGAAAAATGATGCTGAAGCAACCACATAACATTGCAGCAAAGAAGGGAGGAACCACTATAAAACAAAAACTCTACAGGACTTCTTAATAAAACTTTAAAACAATAACTTGTATTACAAAATTTATTTCCATTACCTTTTTTTCATTTGACTAAAGCGATGCCATATAATCTTTTACATTTATAATTTTTATTTCAAAATGGCTGTGGCCATCTGTTTTATTAAAGGTATCATCAGTCATATTTCCATGGATTAAAAAAAAATATTGTAAAACTCAAAGTTTCATAGCATCAATCATTCTAAGATATTTTAACTGAAACTCCAGAATTTTTTTTTTGAGTTCATGTGTTTGAAACTAAAGAAAACAAAATTCACGAGGGAAATGTGTCACATCTTGTCATAACTTGCTAGAATAGTGATTGCCTACACAAACTTTTTGTTCACGTCGCAGAAAAAGCTAAAAGAATAGACGGTTCCTCCTTGGTTTATGTAGACAATTTAATATTCCGATGCCACCTTCATTCATCCATATTACCTCATTCATTCCTGCATTGCTTACGACATTTTAGATGCATTGATCCCTCCATCCAATATTAAGTCATAAAACAAAATAAACATCAAACTGTGTATAATAATTCAATATGTAACAAAAATAAATCAATATTTTTTTCTGAACCTGTAGAAAATGACAAATTTTTTTAAAATTTCATATAATTTGTATTAATTTCTGTATTGATTACAAATTATATCATTAATATACTATTTTGATTAATAAAAGCGCAAATTTATCATTAAATAATTGTAATAATATTTCAAAAATGTAAGATTAAGATAAAACGGTGTTTAAATTATAAATACATTTATAAATTTATAAAACGATAGAAATATCAACACTCACTATAGCCGCCATTTTCTCTGCATAGAGTTAACAAGTAAAATCGAAATTTTCCAGCGATTAACACGCCACTACCGATAAAATGAAAAAGAAAAAACTATCGAATTGTTATATTTTTTTACACTAAAATTAATAAAATTTTTAATTTTGTCGTTTTTTAATTATTATTGTTAGTTTTTGAGAATTTTTTAAAAACAGATGAACTTTTTAGTGACAAACTGTACACAGCTCGAATGGCCGAGCGGTTAAAGTGACAGCCCACCGCTCTGAGGACCGCTCTGGACGGGTCGAAAAATCTTAGGAAATTTTTCATGGGCGGTCGATCCGGTTATGTCGAACACTTCTCTCACCCCAATGTGGGCCGCGCCGAATTCATATTGGGCTTGCTAAAACAAAGGCCATCTTAATGTCTTCAGGAAGGAATAATAAAATGACAAAAGCTAATAAGCAAACTAATAGCACAATCCCTTTCGCATGACGTGTACTATGCTATCAGTTTGCTTATTTAACTGCTTAGTACTTAATAGCAGCCATGATCTTTCGTGCTCATTATGAGTTCGGGTAGGCCTAGGCTTCCACAATGGGAGCGACTGAATGACAAGGAACGGAGCCTAACATTTCCGATTTACATTACTCCTAAAAATTTCTGTTGTTCCGACATAATTTTATGGTCGCGCGTAGGTTGCCATAAATTCAAAACCAGAAATAGGGACATTGTAAGTGATTTAGCATTGTAGTAAAAATTGATGGATACTCAGCATTAATTAGGTAGGCGGTAGTTCTCTAAAAAAACAAGCGAATATTAAACTGATTCTATTGAATCATCAATTATTGAACATTTTTATATTATTTNAATTTGCTTTAAAATTGAATTGAATTGATGGAATAAGGCAACATAGCACGTGGACGATCTGCTCTGGGAATACTCAAAAGTTCAAAACCAGAAATAGGGACATTGTAAGTGATTTAGCATTGTAGTAAAAATTGATGGATACTCAGCATTAATTAGGTAGGCGGTAGTTCTCTAAAAAAACAAGCGAATATTAAACTGATTCTATTGAATCATCAATTATTGAACATTTTTATATTATTTGTTGAATCAATCGTACTTATTTGACTTACAAGTTTTTGTCAGAAAATCTGGCTGTCCCCTATGTGGACCTCTCCGAATCCATGATAGATATGATTAAAAAACGAAGGTTCTCTTAGTGTTCCTTTACTCTTACAAAGAGAAAAGGGGGAAGCCAGACGTATTCATTCGAGCTTTATATAAATATACAATTTTAATAAAGTATTTCGCTGATGAATTATTAGGTTGGTTTACTTAAAAATTGTGACTTTACTTTAAAATATCAGTACCCTTCATTTTAAAGAAAATGTTAACTTATTTTAAAATTCAGTTTGTGATATAGATTTTGTCCAATTTGATGGTGTCTATTATTTAATTAAAAATCAATATATAAAATAAATTGCCGTTAGATACACTGGTCTTCCATAAAGTTTTATTGTTTTATAACTTTACCAACAATCTCCCTCATGGTACATAATTAACCTTCCACATAATTTATGGTACATAATTTAAGTAAATTGCTTTAGTTTTTCCTTTTACCATCAGAATAAGTTTTCTCTTCAATGAAAAAAGAGTACTATCTTTTGTACTCTTCTAAATAAGTTCTTTTATATGTACGTACACCATTGGCCAAATTCCAACAAAAATGCTCGTAAATGTACTAGAATTTTTACTTAATTAATATGAAAACTAATATATTTTTTAAAAATATTATTTAGTTTACAGTTAAATAAACAGTAAAATTGATTTAAAATATTGTTAATTAAGAAAAATAAATTAATTAATGGAGACGGTATTTAATTAATTTATTTTGTAGTGCCGATCTTCTTTAAGAACGAGCCTGTTACGTTCCGAAAGTCTGAAAAAAACCATGTGAAGATTTCAAAATAATTGGTTTTTTCGTTATGTCTTCTATTTATAAGTATTTTAGTAATTCTGCATTCTGGTTTTACTGTTTATACAAAAATATATTATTATACGTCATAAATTAATAATAAATACACAAAACATTGAGTATATTTGTTAAATTTCATAAAAATTGGTTTGTTTATAAACTTCACAAATGAACAAATAAGATTTCCTATATAAGTCCAAAATTTAACTTTTTCTTTTCGTGATCACCTAAAGAGGGGAGAAGAAAATTTCAAAAATTTCCTCTCACGTCTTTCGATTATTGAAAANTTATATTTATCATATATGTGATGAGCCAAAAATCAGAGCGCTAGATTATAAACAATAACTGAATCACAGTATTGTGGCTTTATCGCTTTATTTCATATAATTATGAGAACCGGGATTATATTAGGAAACATTTTGATGTTTAAAATGTTTTTAAAAAGTAATTTAGTTTAAAATATTATTTAATTTATTTGAAAAAGTAGAAAATTTTATCGATGTACTGTACATCATCTTTAACTTCCTCTGATTCACAGGAAAAGAGGAAAGTTCCTTCTAAAATGAAAGTTTTAGAAGTGAGAGAAACGAATCGTGGACACCCCTCATCGATTCACTGATTTGGTATAAAATATGGAGGTCACCTTTTATCCAAGGTTTCCGTCGTGAATCTCATGTCGTTAGTCGTGTACTGTTTAATCATGTAAATAAGTTCCTTGTTGTTTCCACCTTACGTTTATTACATCGATCCCAATAAGGAAGAATGAAACAAGAAGTCTTCTCAATCAAAAGAAAAGGTTCTCGCAATACATCCCCAGACAACGAATGAAATAATTGTAAAACTCTCTCTACGCGAATAAATGTAAACTTTAAGATAGGATAGTTTAAGTTGTCGTACAATCCTTGTATCGAAATTTGGAACTTGTATAGTGTTATTTTTATATTAATTAATCAAGCATGCTATTTTGTTAATCTTTATCATTATTTTTCTTTGTACAAACAAATATAATGGTTTTATATTTTAAATTGGACTACGCCTACTTTCATTGCCGAACCGAAACTCTCACCCTATCACTCGGATAAACGTACTGTACCTTTAAATATCCTGAGTTAGGATGCGATTGATTTTTCTTCCTAACTAGTATCAGACTTCTGACGTTAAAAAGATCTTGTCGATGTTTGAAACAAAATAAAATTAGCCACCCTGAACAGTGAGCGAGGTTCCACCAGGCACGTAGTCTCACATTTGGTGTCTAGGAGTGGGTTTCACTGTCTCAACCCTGGATCGCACATTTTGATTATAGTGAGTGGGATCTCACAGTCCCCGATCTCACATAATTCTGTAAAACATAATAAATTTAATATACTGTGTTTTTTTAAACGTACATATCATGTAACAAATGTTTAAGATAGAAACTAAAATTATGTATTTAGTAAGTTTTCATATCTCTATTCTTGATATGGACTATTGTTAAAGATAATATGATAAAATTAGAGCTGACAATGAAAATCCTCCGTAAAAGTCGATGAATACTTTTTATGAAAGATTATCGTTTAATATTTGATGGTTTTCGTTGAAAAAATCGGCTTAGAAGCAATGAAAACAACTTTTCATTGCTTCTAAATAAATACAATATACTATAATTATCCTAATAAATTTTTTGATTTTTGTACAATATTTTCTGAAAACATTACTTTATCTCAATGTTATTGCTATATTTTAACTAAAAAGCTGAATTTGTATTATTTGCATAATGATTTCATTCGGAGATGAAGCTAACATTTCATATTTATAATCAAATAGTAAATATCATTCTTCTAAAAATAATTTGTGCTGATTTATCACAGTCTGTAATCAAAGTTTATAGGAATAATCTTTGTAATCATCTGTATTAAAAATGTTTCATGATTAAAGATAAATTAATATATAAATTATATCTTATCCATTTACATGTCAAAGAATATCACTGTTAAGTAAAAATTTACGTAATTAATTCAATAATTTAAGTTGATATTAAAAGCATTTAGATTAATGATAATGAATAAATGTTTATATTAATTATGTGATTTTAGTATAATATTTAGTTAATGATTACGTTTCTAATAATATTTGGCATTATTAAAAAGTGTCATCAACAAAAATCTTAAGATTTCTGACATGTTTGACTTTCTTTTATGAATTCAATTACAAGTATATTTTTTGGATTTTTCGAATTTGCTTTAAAATTGAATTGAATTGATGGAATAAGGCAACATAGCACGTGGACGATCTGCTCTGGGAATACTCAAAAGTTCAAAACCAGAAATTGTGAAGTAGCATTGTGATAAAAATTGATGAATACTCAACATTATATAGATAGTAGCTACTCTGAAAAATAAGTGAATTATTCTAATAAAATTAATTTAATTGAATTATCAATTATTGAATATTTTTTACTATTTGTTACTATGTAACATATTTCAGCAAAGTTTTTGTTGGAAAACCCTTTTGTGGATCTGGACGGATTTATTATGGACATGATTAAATATATAGATCTTCAAAGTGCCAACATGATAAAAGAGCAAAAATAAAGAAAAAAAAAAAAAGATTATGACTAGATATAACCATTGATATAAATGATTATATGAAACCATTCGACTACCCTTTGATCACGCTAAGCGATAACATCATAAGTTGTCTTCTCATTATTACTATTTTCTGAAACACGTCTCACTTTCAGTTTCTCATCGAACACGCTTGTGGATTTCGTAATAAAATTTTTCCCTACTTTCAATGTGACTGTCTGACCTCGTTTTATCCCACTCAAAGAGATCAGAAACGAAATTCTTAGATACGAAGGGGCTAGTGGAGATGAGGGAAATTCTTAAAGCAGCAGAAACGGATGCTGCGATATTATTCAATGGCAACTGAAGCTGATGATGTACTATAACCCGGCAATTTGGAGAAAGATATATCTGATTTCACAATCTTCTTTATAAGAGAAAAAGAAAAAATATAGGCCTAAAGTAAATTATATTTATTAACTTTTATTTTTGATGTTGATGCTCTTGTAGAATAACACAATTTTTTAGGTGATAAAATTTGTGCTGTAATTTTTTCTTTTGTATAATTTTGTTTTATTGTCATTCTGGTCAAAATGAAAAAGAAAAATATTTCTTAAATGAATGAATGCACTTTCACAGCCTTAATCCTTAATCTTCTGAAACACAGACATTAAAAAAAAAAAAAAGATCGTATCCGACACTGCCTTGTGAGATTTGTCCAAGTGGAAAGAGGGTTAAATTGTCATTTACACTGTCATTATAAACAGGAGGACTAAATATAAATACAGGTGGAGGAGACGCTAGCCTAGGACATTGATGATGTAGGGAGCTCTCCCATCTATACACATCTTGACGCAAAAGCCTTGTAGCCAGCGTCCAACTTCACTCCCTCTCCCGAAGAAGAAGAAAATGTAGGGAGTTCTATAAGTTAATTTTCACGAAAACTAAAAACAACACGGATATTACGAGTATTACAAAAAATTAATAAATTTCAGTCATAAAAGTGCACTTAGGACCCGAGTACAAGAAGAAAGGAGTTGGTATTCTCAAAGAAGACTTTGCAAGATCTTAGTGTCTCCGACCTCTTGCACTTCTAATTATCAATATTAATTTTTTTTTGTTTCAAGTATTAACAATTCACTTATATTTATATATAAATGTACTTAAATTTTCATAAATTGTGTCACAGATTAAAAAAATTTTCTATTAGGAGAAATTAAATAGTAATAATAAATATGTAAAAAGATTACTAATATATTAATACAGGTATGCGTCACCTTACGACAAACCTTATATACAGCGGAAGTCTCATGACATTACTCATGAGACTTCCGATCATGAGATGGCACAGTAAAAATTCGCAGTCGCCGTAACGGCGTGCAACGGGCCGGTGTCGCGCAACGCATTGCGTTTATGTGAAAGTGGGAAGGAAGAATCCGATGAATTTTACAACGAAGTAAAGTTAAAGGAAAATAAAACGAAACTACTCTATTAACATTTTCTTCATTTTATTTATGACCCGCCCGTGTTTCTTTCTTTTCTTCTTTTTGCAGCTTCTCGAGCCATTTTCTTCCCGTTTGACAGATTGCCAGCGTTCTCCATCGTCGCCATTTTACTCTCCTCTTATGAGTTGGTGCACGCAGAGTAGTTCGGCTGTTTCGCTTAGGCGTAACGGCGTCAACAAAATGAGAATGATAGCATGCTGGCAATCTGTTGAACGTAAAGAAAATGATCCGAGAAGCTGGAAAAAAACAGGCAGGTCATAAATAAAAGAAAATGTCAATAGAGTAGTTTCGTTTATCTTTTGTTATACTGCATTTTTCTTCATTTCTCGCCTCTGCGTGAACGCAACTAGAGGGAAAATAATACAGTATAGGCACATGACCTTGGTTCGTTTGGTGTTTTCTTCCCCTCCTGTTATTCTCTATCCTCTTGCATTTCTCGCATCTGCATTAACGCAGCATAAAGCTGGATGTACGTTCTCGCGTGTTCCGTCTAGAGCGCAACAAAATAACGTCATTTTGTTGCATACTAGATGTTACACGTAAGAACTTAAATCCAGTTTAAACAAACCTACAACGCAGCTAATCGTGTAAAAGTATGTAAAGCAGTAAAACAGTCCAACAAGGTTTACGAAATGAAATCTTTTCAGAAAATTTCTGAGCAAGAAAAAAATCAATAATTTGCTAAGTATTTACAGTATTATGATGTGATTTTTACAGAAATGCACAGAATTACCTAAGTGAGATTTTTGTTTATAACAGAAACATTTTAATATCAGATTAGTTACATTACTGCCACCAGATGACGCTTTACGTTATATTTTTATTTAAAGAGAGAACTTTTTAATCCGAACATCATGTGCTGTCGTTACATGATAAAGCGCTGTTATTAAACTGTATTATCAAAACTCACAACGTGCAAGTGAAGCATTGCGCTCTTCTTTTTTACTGTGGAGTATTAGAAGTGGAAAGAAACTAATGTTTTGTTCGACTCTGAAGAAGATGATTAAAAGTTTGAGGACACCGGCTCTTTGGCAGCGTCTAAGAAGTGGAAGACCCAAACATTTGGTATGAGGTGTATGAGGGTGAACACGAAGTGGACATTCTACCGACAACTTCAACACATGGGAATGCAGTGTGAATGAACTTCCATAATGAACTGATATTTCGCATGGAACTGTGTGGAGATCATTACTGATCATTCTGAAGAAATATCCCTACAAGATTTAACACAGGCAGGAACTGCAACCTGCCAATTTCATTAAGTGGCAAGAATTTGTAAATTGGATTTTCCAACAATTTAAAGAGCATGCCAAACGTTTTGTGGACTGACAATAAGCTCCCTCAATACTTCTTGAAAGTATGAACACACAAACTGCCGCATTTGGGCTATAGAGAACCTGCATGCATTTGAAAAATTCTCCTTCATTAGCCTAAAGTTACAGTGTAATGTGGGTTTACCACATCTTTCGTTATTGGTGATTTTTTTTTCTTCGAGGAAGTCCACGGCTCTGAATTTCTTGCTGTTGCTGTCACAGGTGCTACGCTTTTAAGAAACAGCATTATTCCAAGCTTGCAAGAGAGGCAAGCACTGGCTACTGTAACATTCATGCAGCATGGAACACATTGTCACGCAAATGTTTCTCCTGTCTTCTTCCTGTTCACGCAACTCCTTTGGAGTTGCGTGAACAGAAAGAAGATGATAGAGTATCAGTTGGTATTGCTAAAACATGATAGAGTTCAAGCAACTCCTTTAGAATTTCGTGAACTCTATCATGTTTTAGCAATACCAACTGATATGCTCGTTAATGCTGTGCTTAGTGTCGTACCTCGTCTGAGTCAATGCTCATGAATGATGGGCATTACATTGAAAATTTAAAATAATATTGGTATTACGCAAACTAAGTAATCAACTCAGGAGCCATCTAGTGGTCGAAAATGCAATTTTCTCGATATAAACAAAAATTTCACTTCATTCTGTGTATTTCTGTGAAAACTACATCATGCTACTGTAAATACCAGGGCTGTGGAGTCGGAGTCTTGGAGTTTTGGTCGGAGTCGTCAAAAATCCGCTGATTTTGACTCCTTTTTACTCGTAGTTTCCCAAGTTATGTATATAAAACGGAAAAGTATTGGAATCGTGTCAAATTTGACCCTCCGAATTTTTTACAAATCTACACGTTTGGAGACTTTTTGAACCCACAAATGTCAAATAAAGGAAGAAAATTCGTGTGTGTTAGCGTCTAATTTGTTTAATTTCTTTATTCTCTGTTCTGAGATATTAATATATCTCAAAGTGAGTAAAGTTTAAATAACGAAATTTGGCACGGTAGTTATGTATAAAAGGGCATTAATGCTATTAAATTTTGGTTCTTAAAGTCGACAGGGTGGAGACATAGAAAGGGTCATATCTCTAGTGTGGTGGGACAATGAATATTTTACTCGTTATTAGCGTTCACAATTTTTTATAAAATTCGTCTCTACTCTCAAAATTAAGCATAAGTTCTAATATGAGCACAGACAGTAAAGGAAATCGTACAAAATTTAAAAATGATTTTTACAATGCAGTGGAAAAAGTAAATCACATTGACCGTTCTTCAAATTTGGATGTTAAAACGGCGATACTCCACTATCCAGACATTATCCAAGATACAGCATTGACCGTCACAGTATTGCCACCAACCCAAGTTTCAGTAGAGCGTATATTTTACGTTCTACTGAAACTATATTAAAATTATTATATCTGATTTAAGAGCTTTCATAAATGCTGACGTAATAGAAATGATTCTTTTAAAGAAGTAATTCAGTTTATAACAGATGAAAAATAATAAATTAATCAACATGGCAAAATAAGCAACCTTTTTCTTTACCAGTCAAATGTTATATTTCTTATTCTTGATGTATGTGCATGCTTATATATTACCTAATATACTCGTATATTATGTACAACATTTTTATTTTTGTGTACTATTTTGTTTGTGTACAAATGTATTTACTGTTTTTATTCATACATGTTTCCCAAATACCATTGCTATCATCAAACAACTCAACAAATATGAATTTATATGTTAAGTAGATGTGTGAAATTTTAATTTTTAATTAATTTTTTAAAATCGTTTTATTTTGTATTTTTTTAAATGATCAGAATCGTCGTCATTATTACGTTTCCGGCAGTCATACAGTATAGGCCTATAACAAAGGAGAAGAATTACGATCAGTCAAAAAATGACTTCCCCAGATTTTTTACTCTTTTGAACTCGGAAGCCTTGAAACGTAGAGAAGTGCAAAAAAAATTCGGGTTTTTACTGCATGCACGGATGTTAGAATGTGTGTGGGGGCACGATTTAGGTCAATCACTTTGAAGCTTAATAACTCCTGTGTTAATTAAACCAGCCTGCTCCGATTCAAAAACCACAGAAGTTATTAAGCTTCAAACAGGATGAACAAAATTGTGCCCCCACACATAGTCTAACATCCATATATACAGGGAAAAAAACCGAATCTTTTGCATATCTCGACATTTCAAGGTGTCCTAATCCAAAAATATAAAAATTTGGGCGGGTTTGACTGATCGCTACGCTTTCTCTGTTATATGTAACAGCCAGGAAAGTAAAAATTATCGAATATATATTTATATATTGACTATGTCATTACTTAGAGGAGTATTTTAGCTTTGGAATAAGTTATATCTTTATTATAACTCTATTTATTGAAGCTTTTATTCTGAGTCAGGTGATGACATCACAATTTCCGGGCCTATTTTCATAACAAGTCGGAGTCGGATGGTAAGGCAAAGTCGGAGTTGCTAGATTTTTTCACGACTCCACAGCGCTGATAAATACTTTAAAAATTATTGATTTTGATTTTTCAAATGTTCTGTTACTTTTGGATCACCTTGTATTACAATTAATTATACCATTATAAAAGCATAATGAATAAAATTTTACAATAAATTAAAATAAATTTTAAACATCAAAACGCAAAATATCGTATTTCTTATATATCCTTTTTTATGTTTTGTTATGTTTAGATACATAAATACTTATCATTGTGTTACATATAGTCTACATAAGTAGTAGACTTTAGCTACTATACCAGATAGGTTTGTTTATTTTAGTATACTTTATGAAGTTCGCTTAACGATGTTTTTCTCGAAACATATTGTATCCCATCTTTAAACCGTACCCGTAAATAATATTGTTTGTGTGTAATTGTATAACAGAGATACAAACTCGTTCAGAAAATTGCAAAGATTTAGTCTTCATTTCAGATTCAATGTATTATTTAATATTCTCAAATACTCAAATAATTTTTTATGATTAAATTTTATTGCTAACAACATCTTTTAAAAGAATTATATATGAAAAGTATTTGGGGCGTGCTGGCTTATCTGTCAACTGATCAACTTGCTTCATATTTTCTGACATGTTATCTAAAACCTAATGATTATTTTACGGTCGATTTGTAATCTTTATACTTATTAGATAATAATATCATGTTTCATAATATGTTATAAAAATATTATTAATAAACTTATGAAAATAACAAAAGTAATCGACAGTATAATTTATTAATCAAACTTATCAATAATTTACAGAGCTAATCTATTATTGGAAAATGATTCAGCAGATACAAATATTGTTTTCAAAGTTCATATTTAAAATGAAATAAAACTCTACTTAAAATATGATCAATTTCTTGTTATAATTTATTTTAAAAGTATAATTAATAATAATCGTATTAAGGCAAAGGCGCCGGTCTATCTCTCCGAAAATGAGATTTGCTGTCCAAATTGATTCAGAAATTTATCACAAATGGGTTAAAAATGATATGTTGTGCTCCGTTCCTCGATATGTAACCGTCTTTATTAGGACCGAATTCTCGAAGAACGTAGAAAAATGGCCCTTGGTACTCACAGAGTTGTGTTATAAAGAGTAAGGTATCTCGTATCTCATTCACTACCATTGTGAGCCTAACCCTCTGTATTCCGTACGTATTTTACTGATTTTGTACAGTACTTGTGTATTGTATTTTTATACTGTATTCTGTAGATAACATTTTTCTTTTTGTACTGTACAGTACATAGTCATAAGGCCGCTCGACATATTCGTTATTCGCCGATTGCCGAACAATTGCCTTTCGCCAAAATTAAAGTTAAATAACTTTAATTTAGAATACTTTGGAAAAACTTATGCGAGAATACGTGTTAGTGTTAAATGAGATGGCGACTTAACCGCCTACCTCCAGCCAAATTGTTTCGTTTAGGATTATAGCTCAATAAAAACTCAGCATGTCGTTTGGTATTATTAAGGTTTCGGGTTATGTATGCTATCATATAAATATTTTTTTCGTTTTTTATTATTATCGAAACGTGTTCGTTTACTTTCTGTGATTTTTTACATAGAAAATGAATAAAGCTGAGAAGAGATTTTGGAGTAGGATTTTTCGACGAAGAACTAAAGCGAAGAGAGAAGTGTGGAAAAGGTAGAGGAGAATGATGAACAATTGCACGATTGTCCCGTAAGTCAGTGGATTTCAGCCCGAATCCTCTGAGCATTTTTAACAACTGAAGCAATCTGAAGTTAGTTTTTCGAGCATCCCAAACGCATCAAATGGATGCAACCGAACATATATCTTATCAACGAGGCGACGAGATTCAGACTGAGACTGGCTTATGCAAGCTACGAGGACTCGAATTTGAAATGTGGTCGGACCACATGGAATTCGACGCAATTAGCTTCATCCGAACTATTTCACTGGCGTATCATCTTTAGCATTAAAGAAACTGCTGGAGAAAGACAAGAAATTATGTTTATTCGGAGGTTTCGACAAGTCAAAACTTGATTTGGGTGTCAAAGATTCAAATGACATCTCCGGAAGTGTACGGAATTGTCTTTTCGGAGAAGTGCAATTTTCATAGACTGTATATTGTTTTAATGGAATTCTTTTCTTATATTATATATATAATCTTATAATATTTAAAAAATTAATTAAATCTTGGATTTTATTTTGTAGACATTGCCTCAACTGAATCGAGAGTAAGGAACTGGAAAAGTTTAAGCAGTTGGAATTCAAAATGAAATTCACCTACAATTTCCCAGTTTATTATTGGGAATGAAATGCGAAACAATTCGCCGATTTGTGATCTTTTCTTTTAGACTAGACCTCATTATCTGAACTTGAAGCTGTAACCCGGATTTAATGTTTCTACCCGGATGTGATAGAAGTGAATTCTCGAATAGACTTTCTGATAAGCAGAGAATTATTTCCTTCGGACTTTTGTGTTTAAACTGTGGATAGTTGGTTTCACCTTGTAATTGTGAGTTCATCAGTGGACTGAGTTAGGTTCTTCAGAAAACGGACTGAAATCTATTTGAATCATAATCGTGACTAGTACATATTTTAATAAAAACCCCTGTAAAGCTAGCTTCACTTTTGAGGTTTTCCGTATTGCGGTACAGTTTTTGTTACGCAAAGCCACATATAAAATTCACAAAGACTTATTCTCTGTCTAGCTAATTCACTATTTGAGATCATTGGAAGATTACACAATTTATTTAATAATATCTTTTCGAACTCGGTGTTTATCTTATTTAATAATGTAACTGCTGTATCGTCCATATTGTGATATCATAGTTAATAAATGACTAATATTAATTAACAAATTGCAGGTCACTTTGATATACTTGAGGATATATTCTGACAATATATCTATAACATTTATATACGGTAGTGATCTTTCCTGCTTCTTGGACTGAAGTTTTAAAATGTGGTCTTGCACCTCCGAGAAATTTTAAAAACTTAAGAAACGTTTTTTAAAAGAGTAGGATCTCATTTTCTCACGTGCTTTTTAGCTTAAGTTTAATTTTACAATAATTACAGTTTAAGCGATTAAGAAAAACTTTTAAACAAACCTTCAAAATCATATGGCGTGTAATTCAGATATAAAATCTGAGTAGGTGGGATGTAAGTTACAGTAAATAATGATAGGTTTTGAAAAAAATCTTTTGTTGTATGGCTTTATCTATTTGTTGTCTCCATGGATTTATTTATTTTGTTAATTAAGTGTATATTTTTAAAATATTTGTAATTTGTAATTCTCGAATCCTCAGGGTTGTGTGTGTAATTCAGGCTAAAAACCAATGATATAGAGAATATACAGTATTTCATAAACTAATTTTTTACAACAAGCATATACGTACTTCTGTGCGTATATCGTAATAACAGATACGTGAAAGTATTCTTTTATATTTTGTTAAATCATCATACCTCTCATTGCAATTATCCAATGATTATGCGATTATTCTCCTTCGTCTGTATCTTTTACTCCATACGGATTGTAACTTCCACGGGTTCTTGTCATAAATCGTACCAATAATATACGACAACAAAAATAAAACAAACAAATTTCTTTTCATTCATTATCGGTCTCTTTTGAGGTGGTCCACAGTGGTGATATCTCTAAAACCTTCGCTCCTTTTTGAATTTTACTTTTGAACTATCTTTGGAACAAAAAGACGTCTTTCCGCTTTAAAAAGTAGATCCCAATCCCACGTTTTCACGCACTTTCCGCCTCATTTTTAGAATTTCGCATGCAACTCTTAGTTCTAAATAAACATTTTAAATTCAATGCTTAATAACGATGTTCTAGAGTTTTCAATCTCAACAAATAATATCCTAGGTCCACGAGATTTCCTGACAGTTCGGATCGCTTTGATTATTTAGAGGTTTGTTTTGATGAGAAAAAGCAACGTAACACAATAGCGATATACCAAGATAGCTTCCTGGAAGATTTTTTAATGAAAAACTTGCCTTTACGTGTTAGACACGTAAGAAAAACCCGGTAAACTCCACGCGACCAGCCCGATGGTCAGGCACAAATCCGTGACCATCTAAAAATGTCTATTGGTGATGATGATTCTAGAGATGTCTTAATCAACAATACTAGTGATATTAAAAACATTTATTGCATTTGCACTGACTTAAATCATTTAACTATCTCTTTTAAATTTCATTCCGTAGGACCTTCAAGAAAATTTTTGTTTAATTTTTTATAGTTATGATTTCTAAAATGTAATAAATTATTTTTATTCAAACATGATCAATAACTGCTAATAGTTAAATTTAAAGTCATTAGGCCTTAGACGCATTCGATACATTTCTTTTGCATTTTATAACTCATAAATCAAAATTAATATTGAAAGAAAATACAAATAATTTATGCTTAAAATATAAATTTTAATATTTTCTGTATCAAAATACAACTTCAGTGGCCAAAACTGCGGCTCGGAAAAAGCATAGAAGGATCGCATCTGAGGCTCCTTTACACGGCTATTTCTACAAGTTCTTTTTATAAACTTAATAAACGTTACTTACGTATTGTATACGTAATATTTTTGTAAATTTACTGTCTACTATGTAGTGTGATATGCACACGAATTGTAAGTGTAACTCGTAACTTAACCTTGAATAGGCAGCCGAAAGTTAAGGTATGCTTGTAAAGTCGGATTTAAACGAATGTTTTCTTAGCTGGTCATAAAGTATCAATAAAATAGCAGCAATATTTACTATGTAAACAGTGACATCTAGTACAGAACAGTGATAACTATAGTATTTAAATTAAGTTATATATAATTATATATAGGCCTAATATAAAATACAATAGAGCAATAGTTGCAATAGAGGATGCGGTTCTCGCGTTTTTCTGATAGGCGATATGCAGCTTCTATCGTAACAAAGTTTGGCAACCGCCCGAAATATGGCAAAAAAGCATTGTGTATATGCTATTTTGTTAACTCTTAATTATTTTTGTATAAATGATTACGAATTATTTTATTCAATAATATTTAATGTTTATTCTACTATATGAGTAAGGCCTGACAAAAGAGAAATGAAGTCCATGCCAGTCATAAAGGTAGGAATTTCATTTAGTAGAGTAGCAACACTGGGACAGAGATGACGAGTAGTGGCCACGGGCGCAGGGGAGTCTCTTAATAGATTCAAATAATTAAAAACATTTCAATGTTATACATTGTACTAATATCAATTGTTTCACACCATGCAATTCTATAAAAACATTAAATTTGTTTCTGAGGTCTGGGTCAAATGGCCTTGCTAACACTCTTCTATCTGTCTGTTTATGAACATCTAACTTCCTACAGAAATTTAATAAAAATTACAAATAAATACGATTTTTAAACCATCTTATGTAACAAAGTAAATAAGTTCACAAAGTTATTGAATTAATTAATTAAGATATTTATTCAAGAAAATGAGAAAGATCGACTCTCGACAGAGAAATTCTATGTTTCAAATATAATTAGACTTAATATGTTACAAAAATAGTTACAGTAAAAAATAATATCAATAAATTCATTTAAATATACTAAAATTTTACTTATTTTATTAAAATTTTAATATATTTAAATTAATTTGTTGATATTGTTTTTTTTTCTATAACTATTTTTACAACATAATAATTATAGTTGAAGTATACGTGATGGGTCTGATTTAGTCTAAGTGTATGTTGAATAAATTTATTATATTAAACCCAAACTTCGACTAAAACTTTAATGAAAATCTCTGTAATCTGATCATTTTTCATTTTATGTATCTAAAGCATTATAGGAATTTCCTGTAATGTTTTTCTCCAACTCACTTGAGGATTTGGTTACAGTAATAAATTAATCTCTCGAGGGAAATTTATATATAACATTATTATTGATTGTACTCATGATTCGTTTTTTTTATCATTTGTAAACTTCTTCTATTTAAAAAAAACTTCAAATTATTTTTTATTTAAGTTATATAAGATTTTTTAAAGAGTTAAATTGCTTATTCTAATGGAATACTTTCCTTCTACTGGTTGAATTCGTTACTTTATTCGAGCAGATAAATAGGAGAATAGAGATCAATAAAAATCGATAGCGAGTCCTCCTAGTAAACCTAATGTGCCGGAATGATACATCCGGCTGATCATCAATAAGAACATTATATTATGATGCATTTATCATACACTAAATACGTGATTTGTTCTCACTTATCACCGTTTTGCATAGCAAATTTCTTCGTACTTCTCAATGATAAGTTGCTTAAGAATATCAAACTTTCTGCATAAATTTAATAAATTTTTATTTAGCCGTTTTATATAAAAATTTAAGTTATAGAGTTAATTAATTAAGAAATTTTTATAATGAGAATGAGATAAATTGTCAGTAAAGCTTAATGTATAAAAAAGGTGACAAGTGCTAAACAATTTAATATTTCTATTTAAAATCGAATTAATTTCAACAGTTTCTTCGTTGATAAATTACAATATAAATGTAAAAATTCAAGTAATAACAAATGCTTTTGTAGCATTCACTTATCTTTCCAGAAATTGCTTAACAGTAAATCAACATTTAAAAGCAAGAAAATTATTCTCTTATATAAAATAATATATGCTAATACGAATCTGATTCGCAGAGATCTTCAAAAATAGTGAATAAAAAAATAAATAGTTAATGATAATTATAAATTTTTTATCATAATTTACTAATAATGTAATTATATTATTAATTATCTTATTATAAATTATGTATAAATTATGGAATAAAATTATACTTAAGTTGTATGCTAATATCTTTAACATTATGAGGTCAGCAGGGCTAATTCGCTCGGGCCTTACATTTACGAAGATCTCAAAAATATTTATCATCAATTAGTCATTGCATTTCTTTATTAAAAAATTCTTTATTTTTGCCAAATTTTATATAGGGGAGATCGGGGCAAGATCGGCATGTTAAGCTTTACTTAAATTTTGTGTAATAAATACTGCTGTAAACTGAAAAAAAAGCTTTGCATATTGTCTGTTGGAATGTTACCTTACTATAGAACTGGTTAAAATCAGTTTGGAAATAAAAATAATTAAAATAATTACAACTTTACAAGAAGAGAGAAATTGACGAAGTTGCCCCGGGTATAGGGGCAAGATCGGCAACTTCTCTCTTTTTGTAAAGTTGTAATTATTTTAATTATTTTTATTAAAGTTGCNAAATTTAATTTTATGTTTCTTTTAAAATATAATTTTCGGTCTTTTAAAATTATTATCTCATTAATTAAAATTGATTTGTTATTCGTGTTTTTCTAGATGTATTTCCTATGCAAATATAAATTTATAAGTCGCGTAATTTGCATTTGGAATTTGAAACATCTCATAAATTTGTGTATGTTTACATATAAATAAATTTTATACAGAAAAAAATAATGTCTCGTATACGCTTAAATAGTAAAAAACTAAATAAATAAATAAATGGCTATAACAAAAATTCTCGTATTAATGCTGTGACGAGTTTTCGGCATCGTTAATTAACGGCATTAATACATAAAATATAAGTGGCACGATATAGATTTTTAGTCTTTACTATAGATCTATAACGTGCCACTTATATTTTATAAACGTATAATTTTCCTAGCTTTTATATTTAATTAAATCTTCACATTATAAACCTTCCTTTTAATATAAACTGTATCATCTCGTTATATACAAAATACAAGAAAAAAATTAATTTTTACAACATTTACACTTCTAAAAACTAATTATAATGCGTAATGTGAATATTTTAAATGACGCTTATTTACATAATTTCGGAATAATTAAAGACTAAATACTGAAAACTCCATCTCGAGATCGTTAAACTTGTACGTAAAAAATTATTAGAACTTTAAAGCTTAATATTCATTATCCAGTAGAAATTCATACAAAAATTACTTTTCTTCTTTGTAATTCTCGTTGGAGTTTGAATTAGCTTAAAATATATTCCAAAATTTCATTTTATGCCCTATGTGACAGCATCCCAACAGAACAAATTCATATAGGTAAATTATTTGCATTGTTTAAAAAGATTTATTAATTTAAAAGCATACAACCAAGTATAATTTAACTAACTAATAAAACATTACCAAGCATTATTTATAATTATATTTAATAACAGAAACACGAAATAGCACTTAAATATATGGATTTTATAAAAAAATAAAACAGGATTAAAAAGAATAATCAAATAGATGCATTCTGAAGGATATAAAATGAAAATGACACTGGTATTTTGTATCAAAGGTATCAAAGTCCATTACATGAGATGCCTTCAACTTTAATAATTCAAATCTATTCAGGATATTCATGTAACTTTTCTGTTTTTTCTATTAACATTTGCGTAATATCTTTATAAAATGCGTTATATATTTTACTTGCAAACTTAATATAGATTAATGTATTTTACGGCAAATGAGACGCACCTCCCTTTTATCACAGAATATTTAGGAGAAGTGTTAAGTGTATTTAAGCTATCTCATGCCTTGGCGGTCGTTTCCAATTTTTTTACTGTATTCTGGTTTAAAAAATGTAATAATAATAATAATAATAATACGTTTAATTAAACCATAACATTTTTATTCAAGAGTTGAGCTAGATAGAGGTTATCTATTATGTATACTATCATGTATACTGAAGGCAGTTTGCAGAACTCATTAGCCCATGAGTAGACCATGAGAGATTGCAATTTCACATATAAGATGTAGGACGGTTCTTTGAACTTTTTTTTGGACAAAGTTGTGGTCTTATATGCCGTAAAATAGTTCAAAACATAATATAAAGTTATTACTGCTCTAATTTATAACATTTAATAATTCCTTTGCCTTCACTAAACAGTAATAAGGTTCCAAGCTGTAGCCTCGTAAAATGAGGCCTTAATTTATATTATATAACATACCCTTTATTCTCTATTACACAGTAGTGTTTACATGAGATTATAAGCTGTATTATTATAGATTAAGGTCCTAAGTTATATGACGGTCTTTACCCTTCACTAAATAAGTCTAAAAACGCGAAGGTCTAAGTTGTATCCTCGGAGAGTAAGGATTAATCTATAAATGATTGATTTAACTAATAGATCGCGACCCTTAAAGATTTCTCCTATTATAAAGTAACTTATTTATATTGAATTATTTATATTAAACGTAATTATGAAAAGTTTAATTAATAAAATACATTTTTAAAGCTCTATAAACACTATAAATAGCTTTTTTTTAAAGTAAAAAATTAATTTAGAAATTATAATAAGAATGGGAATTATTTGTGTGTAACAATGTAAAATATTTAGAAATTTGAGATAAAGATGCTTAATATTAGAGAAAATGCCGCTTTGGGACAAATACACTGGAGTATCCTTTGAAGATGTTTCATTATAGGAATAGAGTAAGATGAATGCCCCAATGATCAATGTGATAAATGAAACAGTTACATGTCACGAACCGTGTTTTATTGTTAGTTATATTTTTTTTATCTGTCGTTTTCTCTCTATATATATTATTTCTAACTATACGTTATATTTATGAAGTGAGGACATGAAATATTTCTATGTCATTCAATTAAGCGATACTAGATGTCGTTATAATCGCAGTTTACAACTAAACAGTAAATTTGAACATTAGGGTTGGAATAGTTTATATTTTTACGTCAGTTTGACGTCATCTTATCAATTTTATAATGAGAAATACAAAAAAATCAAAATAAAATTTAAATAAAAATTGTTAATTATTTCAACAAGTCGAATAGATCTTATATGTTGAGAAAGATTTAAATTTAAATAAATTCACTTTAAAATAATTTTATAATAAATTTAACTGGTGAAAAAGATAACTTTGTATTGAATTAATGTTTTTTACATTTATTCTAATTGCAAAGAGAATTTTTGAATGAATATTCTGAAGTATTTTGTTTTATTGATGATTAAATGTTTACTTTCAATCAAGGCCTTTCAAATGTCGATAAAGCTCATCTTTTTGATTGCTTAAAATATTCAAAAACAACAAAACAATGTAAAAATTGTATTATGTTTTTAATAATAAAATTTGAAAAAATACGGGTTTTTTCTTAATTCATAAAAAATGTAATTCGAGACCCCACAAGTGTGAGGCTTGGGGCAAATTTTTCCTTGGAGAAGGCCAGAGATACCATTTGGACCGGGCCTCACATTTAGCCATAGTCCTTGAAAGCATTTGTTACATGTTATTCATTCCCATTAAAGAGTTTGCTTTCAGTCATGAATATCATAATTTATCGTAACTTATATTCTAGTTATAGCATAAAATTGACTATTTGAGTAATTTTAACTTAATTTTAATGCTTTTTCTACATTTATATTTGAAAATATAAGCATTTATTACTCATTTGGTTTCTATTACCTGATCATTCTTTGTTTTTATAGCACTTTCGATGTCAATTTTATTACATACTTTGCTTCTTGATAAATTATGTTTGAATTTTTTTATTCTGTTGTTTAGTTGTTTCCTATTCTAATAGTTATGTTTTCTATAAGCAAATATTAAGTTAAAAAGAGCAAAGCATACGACATGTTTATACAAACATAGCATAAGATTCAGAAATACTCATAAGACATTTGCTAGATCAAAGCAAGATAATTTTTAGTTTTGAGATTTCTAAGACTGCGTATTCAGATTTTTGGACTCGGTTTTAGGGGCACTTTTTTCAAAGAATAATGAATAATAAGCATTTTTCATTACCAGAATAACCAAGAATTATCATCATTGCCAAGTTTCTACATTCTTTTCTACTCTTCTTTTTCATTTTACAGATTTTTTTCAACTGTGCGCATTAGTTTTTAATATATATTTTGTATATTTAGATGGCAATAAGATGCATGCCCACATAGAGAAGGGACCAACAAGGTAATTTGGTCGGTCCCCGAGCATAAAGTAGTCTCAAAATTTAGTTTTCATATTAGAAAAAGGCAAAAGAAAAGATTTTTGATAAGTGGCAAAAATATTTAGTTTTATTGGTTTTATTCATATTATTATTATGGCTTTCAAATAATAGTGGAGGTCCACATTTGCAACTAACATAGGCTTTCTTCTTACTTCTTTCAAGCCTGATTCAGACAAACCGTCTGTTATGTGTAACATATAATCTTAAAACAAAGTAAATTAGATAGAATATTTTCATACAAATATTAACAAATTTAAAAAATATAAGAAAAATGCAAAAAATCACAGAATTAGAATAAGATTTTTTAATGAAAATAAATTGTATTAAAACAAATTTTAGAATCAAGTAAGCGTAAGATGGCTTCTAGATTTATCAAAAAGATCTATCAACTGTAATTAATTTGAATATTTTTTTATTACTTTATTTCTTTCAATTAAGTGAATCTCGTACTTTCAATTAAGTGAATATTGAATAAAATGTATGTAATTATTAACATCGTTCTTTCGGCTTTATTATTTTCCGAGTAGTGTTCTTTGTATCGAGAACAAGTATTATTTTCTTAAACAAATCGATACCAAAATTTGATTGTACACGAATTCTGAAGTGCTTCACGTGACCATTTTTGAAGTAACGTATGTGTGTCTGTCGTATCTAATAAATATGATAGTAAATGCATTAACTGTCATACCTTTAAAAAGCCAGTAACTTAATAAAAAATCTGCATTAAGAAATAGTATTAAGTGTGATTGTGATTCAAGCAATTTACTAATACTTTTTTTTACTTGTTCACATCGTATCGCATTTTTATATTTAAAGCTTTTTAATGTAATCTTTACATACTATGGACAAAGCTTATACGTATTCTGAGGTGCTTAGTATGGTGTTTGAATAATTTTGAAAGAGCGTCTGTTTGCCAGTTGCTAGCTAATATATCAATTATAATACAAATTGATTAATTACAGCTACTTTTTAAAAAATGTTAACGAAAAGAGAATGACTTTAAAAAAAATTTGAAAATTAAGAAAATTCGTTTTATATCAAAAATTTATGTGAGAAAACTTAATCTTAAGGGAGATCCGAGCAATTTATTAACATATTTATCTCTCGTTCGCTTCGCATCGCACCTCGTCGCATCGCATTTGTATATTTAAAAAAATTTTATCGATCGTCTTTACGTATTATGGAGAAAGTTTATATAGTAGCAGATACTGGACTTTTTGTATAATATTTTGTAATAAATCAAAATAAAACTGTATTATCGAATGGCAACGCTATGATTTAACTTTAAAATAAGTTTTATATATATATATATATATACACACACACGACATATATATATATATATATATATAGGCCTATATATATATATGTCGTGTGTGTGTGTATGTGTGTGTAGTTCCAAATATATTTTCTATACAGTTTATATATTAAACAACATCATCATCATCTTCTTCCTTCTCCTATTATCCTTCGTCTGATTTATCTGTATGGAATCGATTTAAAATTATATATAATAATTAAGAACATTTATGTTAATTATCATTAAATTGTAAAGAATTTTAAACAATAAAAATGTTTATTTTCTATATGTCTAATTAAACATTTAATTTAATAAAGAGGAAAATATACTAATAATCGAATTATACTCTTCAACTTGACAGAATTTAATATTTCGAAATTTCGAGATGATTATAATTTTAATTCTTGATATAAAATTATTGTCTATTCGAATTAAAATTAATTTAATGGATAAACGATTTAAACTAATAAAAAAATTGATTTCTTATATTAAAACAATTAGGAAAAGAACATTTTAAAGTTGATTGATTTTTCGAGTATCATTTTATAAATATTTGAATGCTGTCACTTTCAAATTGAATATTTTCAATTCGATTTTTTGATCCAATATCAGATATCGTCAGTTGTGATGATGCTCTTCTTTCTCTTATCTTACTTAACAAGGTTTTTCGATGAATGATCGATGATCTACTACTTTTTAACTATGAACTATATAAATCGAATTCTACTTAACATAGTGTCGTAAATACTTACAGCATTATTTTCTGTCACATGTATTTTAAATAATATACATTTAGTAACATAAGTTGTCTATTAATAATCATTGTTATAAAATTATAGCATGGAAAATCTTCTTTTATTATTATGAATTTTTTTATAATTTGTTGCAAAAACACCAAGTATATATTATATACTCATATATATAATATTCATTATATAGTTTACGTAATAATATATAGTTTTATTCGCATATTAAAATTTAGAATATCCTAAAAGTAAATAATACATTCGTGCTTTCTCCTCTCGTTTTAAATGTATTTTATTAAAAAATTTATTTATTTATAAAAACTTAAAAAAAGCATCAACATTTTAGTAATGATGTTTCTTCTCAGTATTTCACAAGAAAGTTATTTTTTCAGTATTTTATTTATTATTTATTTTCCAATCCAATAATTTTAATTTGTTTTTTTATTCTTTAGCTCTCTCTTCTCTCAATGAAAGAAAAGTAAATATTTTATATAGTTATATTCAATTATTTTTGTTTCTTTCTTAAAAACTTAACTTCTGATCTATTCTTACTTTATAAACTAGTAATATTTAATAAACAAATAAGGTTGTGGTATATCATAATATATAATAGCAAAACTCTATCGAAGGAAGTATCAATACCTTCGGGTCATTTGATTCGGGCCTCAAATTCACGAAGGCCTCAAAATTATTTGTTACAAATTCATCCATTGCATTTCTTGGGTATCGAGATAAAAGCTTTATTTTTATCAAATTTTATTTTTAAAAATATAATATAATTTGTTAACGTTTATTTTTTAAGTACTGAGAGCCCTAATAAAGCTAAATGGTCCTGTTGATTATAGTGTTACTCAAGCATCGGTTCGATCTAGATACAATATATATATTGGAAAGACCAATGACAACGAGTAAGAAAAATTTTTTATTGTTAAGTTTTCAGTGAATATAAAAAATAATGCTGTTTTTGTACAGTGTACTAGTTTCTACCCTAAGTTTTTAGTGTGGTATAAGATAAAAAAAAAATACCTATATATCTTGGGAGGGAGGACAATTTGCCACTACAACAATATTGGGAGATATGTCCTTTCTGTCCCTTATGGATCGATACCTGGATACTCAGGCCAGAATTTACACATAAGCTAAATAAGCTATATCTTAGTATCTCAGGTTCTTAAACTTCTTACTGTTTAATGGAAAGAAAAGAGTTTTTCATACGCCACAGATTAAAGCCATAACAAAACTGAATCAGACTCGGATCCTACTCATTCGGTATAAGTATATAATAGAGATTAGAAAATTTAAGATTTCGGTATAAAATTTCATTAAAAATTTAAACTTTTGTAAATAATTAAAATGGAATATATTTTAATTTATTTTATCATAACTTTTTTCTTTTAAATAAAATTAAATTAAAGCCTTTAGGGAGGTATGAAAAATTTGACAGTAAAATCTTCAGCCTCTAGCAATCATTAATTTTTTAACAATGTTATACTTCTAAGTTTAACATATCATCTTATAGATTAAATATCTAAAGTTTGATAACTTATATTTAGCTTGATAGTGTTAAATATTTGAATATAATGATCTGTATATATAAATTTTAGAGTTTAATAATCCATATTATCCATGAAGTATTTCGAAAGAGTGTCAATGATAAAATTTTAAAATTTGTAATTTCTAACGCGATTTTTCAATTTATTATCAAAAATTGAAGTAAATTATACCGAAATTAACAGTATCCAAAAGAAAATGAGTTTTTTTTTCTGTTAGTAAAAGCGAACAACTTGTACAACATGCAATTAATTCGCATAATGATTCTCTAACAAATTTCACTCATTAGCTTTTTATATTATTTTCTTCTTCGATTTTTGGTAGAAAATTAATTTTGAATTATTTTAGCTTGTATATATAAAAGTTTCATATTTATTTATTTATTCAGGCAATAGATATGAGGGCCAGAAGGCCGTAATAGAGAGGAGGTTCCTAAAACTAGGGGTTTTAAACGACAAAAATGACAAGAAAGTAATATAAATTAAAAATTTCTTTTGATAAGAGATTTAAAAAAAAACCGGTATTATTTGTTTTATTGATTTTATTCATACATTTTTAGTTTTCAGAGAAGAATTAAGAAAAATAAAATTATAAAATCTAAATCATTTTCTTTATTTATAAAAATACATACATACATACATACATACATATATATATATATGTATAAATGTACAGAAGATAGGCTACAGCCCAAAATGCATAAATGTTAACAGTGGTAATATATATTGGGTGATATTCTTGTCTGCTTAGTCCTTGTCATTCAGAAATGTGGCTGTTTACATCAGGAATTGAAAAATACATTATTTAGTTTTCTAAATTTATGAAGTATGGATTAATCAATATTATAGCCCAATCCATAATTTATGAGATTTAAAACTAATCTTTACAATTAATCCCACATTCTTGAGATAGATGACAAGTACTACATTTTGAAACCACTATTTTCTAGAATCTACACTTTCTCTGTACACTGTTTTGCATGGCCCTGGAATGTTAAATCTTAACTGAAATCTTGCAGACTTTTGATAAATAGTGAAGTAATAGTGATTGCTATTACTTCATTCATAGCAGTTTTTATTTGTCCACCTTTAGGTTTATCTGTAACAGAACCTGTTTCTTAGAATTTGGCAACTGTACAGTAATGGATGGTATTTGGGTGGCATTAGTTTCAATCATCTATGATAATTAGTGTTGTGACGAATAGTGTATTCGGCCAGGAGCGTGGCCGAATATTTGGCTTGATTAATGCATGTATGAAAATTGGCGCGCAAACCGCATTATGGCAAGAACCCTGCTCTCTATTGGCCCACTGTCACTACGCTTCACCAATTGCATTAATTCTTGACAGTTATAGTGGACAGACAAGAGCATCATGGCAGTATGTGATAAATGATGATATCAAATGTGGATAACAATGAAATGACCTACACATGTAAATAACGGAAAAAGAACAGAGGACTGTGAAGTGAAAATAAATATAAAATTGAGTTGCTAATATAATCTAACAAGTCGAGGCAGCTTATTGGCACGAAATTTGTAACCACCAATGCCAAATAATTGTTGTCATAGACTTTGGAAAAATAAATGCTTATAATGAAAGTCACTTAACATGCATGGTCAAAAGCCTGGGGGCTGTTTGGGCTACCAAGCTATCTCGAATCTGTGAAATCATAACTGTGACTTATACCAACATCCTATCTGTCTCTTTTCTCTGTTATCATCAGGCTATGAGTCATATAATTGTAAAATGGGAAATCTATGACAGAAAAGTGACAAATCAAAAGTATTGTGAGCACGTATTATGATGTATGCATAGGCATATGTGAACTAGAGCAATAGAGGAAAGAGAACGGGAAGAGCAAAGATGAACGCTTAAAAAAGGAGTGCAGATGTGCAACGATTCTCAAACAAATAGGTGTGTACGTGTACTGATCTTTGTAATTATAAATTGTGAATACATATGACTATTATTATTTTCTTTTTTATTTTGTGCATATTATAAGTTATAAATANGTTATTTTATAAAATTTAAAAATAATTCATAAATTATTTATCAAATTTATAATTTTTTAAGTCATTTAAAGACTATTTAAAACGCTTTATTATGTAAATGTGTGATTTAAATTTTATTTTTTAAATTAAAATTATATTAAAAAATATGCTATTAATAAGTTAAATAGTTGTAAGAAATATTTAATGAGAAAATAAGAAGATATCTAATATCTTTCGAGGTATTTGATCTTAGTAAGTCTGTGCTTAGAATGCCAAAGACTATATAAGATTACATATGTTTTCCTTGACGTGAAGTGTGGATAAATAGTCTAAATAAATCAAGAGCTAGTAATATTTCATACAGGAATGAAAATTATGTAAATAAGTGATTATATATTGTTTAAACGCTTTTCTCAACCCTTCCTCAAAATTACATCAACTGGAACTCTCTTAGAAGAAGTAGACAGAATTAATGATCTGTAGTATTTTGTTGAATTCTTCAGTAAAGAAGTGAATATGGCAATGTCAGACTTTATCACTTTGCCTCATTTATCACTAGTGGGTGGACGTTTTTCAATAGCTATTAATGGCTGGTCAACCACACTTCGTCTTCAACAACTTTTGATAAATTATATTCGAAAGGTTGACTTTTCATCCGCTTGTAAACTATTATTTTTTTACAAAAAAAATTATAATTTGTAAATTAATTGATACAAAAAAAGATATTAGAAAATCACTTTTTTTATAAATACATTTAGCAATTTTATTCTTCTGTTTAAATGTTTAATATCTTTTACTCGAATAATTCGACAGCCGCACTCGTGTACAACATTATTAACATAATAATTAAAATATCATTTTAAACTCATTAAATACATTTATCTGTATTAGTACCATTTAGCTTGATATATAATAAATATACACGAGATATAATTATTATAATTATAACTATTTAATTAACTTAATTGTAAACATTAGCACTGATGATGCAAAGTACCGAGATTCTACTCTTCAATGATTCTTAATTCGTTATAAATGTATAATAATAATGTAAAGATATGTTAAAAATATAAAGAAAATATAATCAGGAATTGCTCTTTCTTGATAGAAAACAATATAGTAAACATTCTAACGAAACATTTGACAATTTGCCAGATTTCCAAGAACATTCAGCCATAAATTTTGTGGAAAAGCCGTTGACCGTTGATCAAAAATCCTACCCAATGTATAGAAAGCCATTATGAAGAATAAAGTAAATATCATACATCTTACGTCTATTGGTGATTATGGCTTGGTTTTTAACATAGAATTTAAGTGGTTCCTCTATACATACATTCATAAAAGTTATATATAGCGCAGTACATATTACATTTAACGCTATCTAATCTTTGATCCGGGAGAAGAAAATTGCAATTAAAATTTTGTATCATTCACTTCAATTTTTCATAAAATTTACGATTAATAATAAACATCATAAACTTATTTTTTTATATAAATGCTTATAGTCACATATCGTATTTATTATTTATAGCACATCACAGAAGCGAATATGTTACGATTTATAACATAAAATGTTATTTATTGTTATTGCATTCAAGTAATAAAATAAAATATATTATAGGTGGAATATATCCCATTCACAATTGCAGTAGAACGTAACAGAAACGTCAAAAATCATATACGAAAATGATCAAAGACAGTTGTACGATGCATGAAGATATCAAATCTTTAGTTGAACTGACAATTCGATAAAATCTTTCATTTCTCAAAGAAAATTGTGTTTTAGTTTCGTTAAATCCAAAAATAAGAAAGTGTTTAAAGTAAAGAAAAACTAGTATTGTTTTCTCTCAATTTAAGAGAGTATTTTTATAAATAAAAATTTGTAATTTTAAAATATGATGCATTTATCAATTTTTATTATATGATTCAAGCAATAGTCTAGCTAGGGTTTAGGGCCTCAATAATAATAATACGAAAACGTCACACTTTTAAATTTATTATTACTTAGTACTTTAAAAAAATTTGAAAATTAAGAAAATTCGTTTTATATCAAAAATTTATGTGAGAAAACTTAATCTTAAGGGAGATCCGAGCAATTTATTAACATATTTATCTCTCGTTCGCTTCGCATCGCACCTCGTCGCATCGCATTTGTATATTTAAAAAAATTTTATCGATCGTCTTTACGTATTATGGAGAAAGTTTATATAGTAGCAGATACTGGACTTTTTGTATAATATTTTGTAATAAATCAAAATAAAACTGTATTATCGAATGGCAACGCTATGATTTAACTTTAAAATAAGTTTTATATATATATATATATATACACACACACGACATATATATATATATATATATATAGGCCTATATATATATATGTCGTGTGTGTGTGTATGTGTGTGTAGTTCCAAATATATTTTCTATACAGTTTATATATTAAACAACATCATCATCATCTTCTTCCTTCTCCTATTATCCTTCGTCTGATTTATCTGTATGGAATCGATTTAAAATTATATATAATAATTAAGAACATTTATGTTAATTATCATTAAATTGTAAAGAATTTTAAACAATAAAAATGTTTATTTTCTATATGTCTAATTAAACATTTAATTTAATAAAGAGGAAAATATACTAATAATCGAATTATACTCTTCAACTTGACAGAATTTAATATTTCGAAATTTCGAGATGATTATAATTTTAATTCTTGATATAAAATTATTGTCTATTCGAATTAAAATTAATTTAATGGATAAACGATTTAAACTAATAAAAAAATTGATTTCTTATATTAAAACAATTAGGAAAAGAACATTTTAAAGTTGATTGATTTTTCGAGTATCATTTTATAAATATTTGAATGCTGTCACTTTCAAATTGAATATTTTCAATTCGATTTTTTGATCCAATATCAGATATCGTCAGTTGTGATGATGCTCTTCTTTCTCTTATCTTACTTAACAAGGTTTTTCGATGAATGATCGATGATCTACTACTTTTTAACTATGAACTATATAAATCGAATTCTACTTAACATAGTGTCGTAAATACTTACAGCATTATTTTCTGTCACATGTATTTTAAATAATATACATTTAGTAACATAAGTTGTCTATTAATAATCATTGTTATAAAATTATAGCATGGAAAATCTTCTTTTATTATTATGAATTTTTTTATAATTTGTTGCAAAAACACCAAGTATATATTATATACTCATATATATAATATTCATTATATAGTTTACGTAATAATATATAGTTTTATTCGCATATTAAAATTTAGAATATCCTAAAAGTAAATAATACATTCGTGCTTTCTCCTCTCGTTTTAAATGTATTTTATTAAAAAATTTATTTATTTATAAAAACTTAAAAAAAGCATCAACATTTTAGTAATGATGTTTCTTCTCAGTATTTCACAAGAAAGTTATTTTTTCAGTATTTTATTNTGTCATCTCGATTAAGAGCCACTATTATTTCGTCTCTGAATTTGTCACTAAATCGAGTAAGGCACTGATTATGATAAATTGAAGCGCTACATATAAGAATTATATGTAGTAACGAGGTTTACACACAAGTTCGAATTTGAAATTTGAAAATCACGTAATTTGGTGATAAAAAATAAATTTAGTAACTCATAGATGCTGAAGAGTTTTCTATTTAGTATTTATGGAAATGATCCATTTACGAGTATTCACTGGCACTTTATGAGAGTGATATTATATAAGAGAGTGCTATATTGAGGTTTGACTGTATTATATGTATGTTATATATTATGATATTTATTTAATATGTATTAATATATTTGAAATAATAGCGGATATTTTCAGGTTTTTTAAATAAAAAAATATGAATTAATATAATTAATATATATTATATAAACTATATCATAATACAGTGCATGTATTTAATATACAGTACATTATATTAAAATACATTACAATGAACTCTCTGTATAGCGCTTTCCTAAACACCTTCAATTTAGAGCCAATTAAGCAGGCAAATAATGAAAGCGTTAAATCGAGGTTTTAGTAAATTTAAATTAATTACGAATATTTTCAGTTCTTTAAAAAAAATCAGTTTTAAATTATTAATGCAATTTTATTTATTAAAACATTACAAATTAACTTTTTAAAATAGTAACTGAACTGTAATTTATTATTAATTTAATAAATTGTATAGCATTTTACTCACACTTTCTTGCTTTTTATTTTAAAGTCTTCTCTTGAAATGAAATTTTTACTTACAAAGGTAAAACTTTTACATTCGTTGAATATATAATTTAAACGTTAAAATAATTACATCATTATTTTAAGATTGTTCTATTTTAAATTATTCATTACTTTAACTTTATATAAGTACTTTAACAACCGAAGTCATAACAATTTACTTATCATTCAAATAAAAGTTTAAATATTTGTTATATACATATATATTTAAACGTATTTTTATTAAAATAATGATATTTTACTTAAATATTTAATAATAAAAAAATCAATTTAATAGCCTTATAAAGTCAAATTAATTCGTTATTATAAGAAGAAGAGATTATTTATAAATGGGATTATAAAAGATTTATGATGATGAAAGAACAAAGAAATGACATTTTATTGCTATTATATCCTAAATAGATGACACAAATTCAATTTATTTGATTGAAAATTAGTGCAAAATAAATTTAATTCCTTTAATTTGAGGTAAAAAAATATTTTTTAGATAATTAAAAAAATGCAATTTTGTAATGTTAAAACATAAATTATTCAAGAAAAAAACTTGAAGATTTCATTGTCTAAAAAGAAATTTTTAANATGAAGAAATTTATTCGAATTTAATACAGGAAACAGTGTCATTGAGCTTTGACACTAAGAAAAAGGGGGAGGATTTCTGTTTGCTCTTACTTAAAGATTAACTTATACGAATAAACAAACTAAGAAATAGAAAGAAAGTAAACGTTTCCTTAAGATATATATCGATTTATTTATTTAAAAAATATTTTTATAAATTTATATTTTTGTTTTTAAATATCAGAAATCTAAAATAAATAATTAATTATTTTAAAAAACTTCGTTCTTCAAATTTAATTAACTAGGCTTTTATAAAACGTTGAATCTCAAACTGAAATTTTCATGTTAAAAAATAATTTGTTAGATAAGGAAATAGTTAAAATTCGATTTTATTCTGAATTTTAATAACTATTAAGTGAAAAATTTGTCATAAAAATATAATAAATTTATTAAGAAATTTAAAAATTTTCGTAAATGAACATCATCTGATATTTCAATTTGTAACTTAAAAAATAATAAAATTAATAAATAATAATCGTAGATATTTCGTTAACTTTGTTTAAAATCAATATAATAAATTATCAATATATTCGTCTAAATTCTTAAAATATCAAGGAGGAAAAGCACTAATTTATTATAATGTATGTAATTTTATGTTGAGAGAAGTGATACGGGGCTGTATTATCCCCAAAAGCCAAAAAAATACAGAATGACTCAAAAGTCAGTTAACAGAGATATATTCAGTATTTTTAAGGATTATTTAAAAACTGTTAAAGCCAATTTGGAACGGTTTTTAAATAATCTTAACATATATTTCGGTTAACCAACTTTTGAATCACCTTATTTATAAATAAAAGCTAAAACAAATAAAGATGTATTAGCTATTATTTATCAGAATAAATTTTAAATCTAATTCATATACTTCTTAAATAAAAGACAATGTTGGGAGCCCTTCTATGTTCAGACTAAATTATTTATCTGGTTGGGCATAGTAATAATCAGAGCATATTTATAAAATGCATGCAGGTAGGAAACTAAAATATTATTTATTTTTAAGACACTTATTATCAAGTAGCGTTAAACACTAATTAAATTACATAAATTTTTAGATACGTTTAAATTTACGTATTATATTAAAATTTCATTATTTAAACACATAATATTTTATTTAATATTCTAAAAGAACAATACCCAATACGCTTTTGATATTATATACTTTTTAAAAGATTCACACTCGCTGATCTTCAGCCTCGTGCTATATTAAAGAGCCAAGAAATGCAAGCGAATCTCAAGTCTTTGGAAAAATGTAAGGTTAAGAAGGTAAAAAGGTGAAGGGCAGAGAGATTGAAGCTTTTCCACAACGCTTAGCAATGCTGCAGAGGTATATCTAGTTAGAGCTCTGAAATAATGTGTTAGAAGGGCTATGTTTATAAGACACTTTTGGATCCCCTAGGTCTTTAAAACATGTAAAATATTTCTACTATGTCGAGGAACACTCTATATATAAAACTGAATGTATATGTCGTAAATTTTTACACAATAATAAATTAAATAGATTGAGAAGAGCAAAATAAAATTATTTTCAGTTATCGCTTCATAGCTTAATATGACTAAATTCAAAAGTTATGGAATAATTTGTGAAAAATTTTCTATTTAATTACCCAAGCAACGGAGAATCAAAACTTTATCGATTTAGATAGAGAATTTAAAAAAACAAACAAAAGAAAAATAAAGAAAGAAAAAGAAAAGAAAAACTTTAAAAGTATTGAAGAAGAAAACTAATTAAAAATTAAAGTTTATGTGAATATTATTCGTCAAAAAAAAAAAATCGTTTTGATTTATAGAATAAAGTTACTGGCAATATATGGAATAGCTCAATAGTTAGTTAAGATATCACCTCCATGAAACGAATGAATTATTGTACATGTTTTAACCTTTCTTAAACTAATATTTAAAAAGAAAACCCTATATTTCAGTTAACTGACTTTTGGGTACTTATATAAATATGCATTTATTTATGCGTTAATCAGAAATGTATATATATTATATATAGCCTATATGTATATGTGTAATATAAATACATTTCTGATTATATATCCTATATATATATATATAATTAGTAAATTACAATAATTTTTCACAAAATTTTTACTACGTTTAATTTTATTTTACTTTATTAAATATTATTCATTAACTTATAACTTAATAAATAACAATTTATTCTAATCTAAGCTGTTTTCTTCCAGTTCATCCCTGTTTATTATTTTATGTATAATAGGTGTTAATATACTAAATGTAAGTGACTGAAGGTTATCTTAAGTAATTTATCTAATTATGTAAATGAAATAAATTATTCAAATGTTTATTTTTATAATATGCTGATATAAAAGATGTTTTCCATATCTTTAATATCTGTCTGTTGGAGTATGAAAGAATATTAGTGAACATTTATTCTTTGTGAATTCCGAAATTGAAAATGTAAAAATTTTAAAATACAGTATATGCTAAAATTATTCAAAGATTTGTGGATTAATTAATAATATTTGTAAATAAAAAAACATTATTTTGATTTTATTAAAATTTTGAGCAAAACTTTCAAATTGATGAAAAATTCAATTAATTTTCTTTTAAATGATTATTTTGTTTCCTTTAAAGCAAAAAACAAACTCGTAAATTTTTTAATTTAAATACTTTTTTGCTAATTTTTATTTTTTATTTGTTTCATTTAAAGCAAAAATAAATTTACAAATAACCATGAATTTGTAAATTTGAAACATGAAGTAAAGAACTGTTTAAAGCAGTTCTTTACTTCATGTTTCATTTAAAGTAAAAAAAAATTGTAAATTTTTTAAAATGCAATATTTGCTTTCAGTAGCGAATCTAAAAATATTCAAACAGGAACTAACACAAAAATTAAAATTAAAAGTATTTGAATAATTATTAGTGCCTTTTATTAATGTACGCACGACGATTATGTTGCGGATGATACAATAAATCATATTTGTCATCAAAAGTGTTTTTAAAAACGACGTTTTGGATTTCAAACAGATAAATTTTAATTTGTGTGTGCGTGTGTGTCAATGGGGGTTTAAACCTCTTGTAGCCCTCCCCTTGCATCCGATACTGTTGCTCTCTTGACTGCATACTTCATGTTCAGTGTGCACATTTTGTTTAGTTTAAACAAAATATTAATGAAAAATTCTGTAAAAAATTCAAAAATAAAATAACTTTTATATGAATTATTTATAATACTTTTTAAAATAGGAAAGTATTTTTTTATTAATGTGAAAAATAAAAATTATTTCATACAAGTAAAGAACAAAACGAGTACAATAAAAACAAAAGGTGATAAATTGGTATATTTTTAGAGCAATTTATAAAAATAAATACAAATTTGTATTACAATAAAAATTTCATCATCTGTTCGGACTTTATCTATTTTTCTAAATATGCATAACGTTTTATTTTTATTTTTTTTACATCGGATATAATTTCTAATTGTGCAAAACAAAATTTATAGTGAAAAAAAAATGCATCAATATTAATAACTTACATTGAGAGACGTAATTAATGCACAGCCCTTGATATTAACCAATTCAATTAATTTTTTTTATAAAAATAAATAAGAAAATTTTAAATCGGTATAAATATTTAAATTAAACACATATTAAAATAATTTAAAGTTTTTTTAAATTATATAATAATATTATTGCAGTTTTCTTATTTTTATTGGAATTTTAGGCAAAAAATATACTACTCGATTTATTTGATTTTACTTTTTGAGTAAATTATTTTGTTTTAAATGAATAAAAAAAATTAAGATAAAGTCGTTCTGAAATTATTTAAAAAATTCAAAATAAACTTTGGTGAATTGACTGTAAAATTTGTTACGCAAACAATGTAGAAAAAATATATATTATACCAGCAATTATTTATTCTGACATCGCCACAATGTCAGGCTGCAATTTTTAATCATATTTTTAATCTATTTAATTTAAAGTATATGCTCTCCACCTGAAATTAGTAGTGGCTTGCCTCTGTACATCATAGTTTTCCTTTAACAATAGAGTTGTGATGGTTATCTATCACCTTTCAGGGGGAAATTTTTGAATTGAAATAACACGACCTCTGGTTTGAATTGGACATTCGTATATAGTTAATTGGGGCCTCCTGCCCCTAATGTTTCCACATCTGGTTTCGTATTTCATCTACCTAACTCCGTTCAGTGGGAATTTATAGGTTTACAATTTTTTTATATTGCAGCCCAATAAATACACACACGTGAATGTGTGTGTGTGTGTGTGTGTGTGAGTGTGCATAGGCGTATTTAGATGAAGGAAAAAAGCACGTGTCTTCCTCTTAACAAACTTAAAAATAAATTAATAAAATATAACTAAAACAAAAACGTCTTTTCTTTCTGAAATATATTTTTATGGTTTTTTTTATTTCTGTATATTTATAAGTCTGTTTTGATTTACCTACAAAAACAGTTATGCACAAGCCTATTTCCAATATTCTCTTACGATAATACAGGATATTCCAGAGTGTGTATGATACATAGAAAATAAAAAGTATATTCATATATATTTTATATACATATAATAATACATATAATGTAAATAGTCATTATATATGCATAATAAACATTACATGTATAATATAAATAAGTTATTGATTTAAGCATTAATAATAAAATTTTATGCTAATAAATATTAAAAAGTAAGAGATTTAACCATATACGGTAATTAAAAATCAATTAATAAATTGTACTTACAGTGGACTATTGATATAGTGAATGATCTAGCTTAGTATTTTGAGAATTTACTATATCGAAAATCCACTGTATTTCAAGTTTTTACTGGGAAAGTACTTCTTTTTTTTTATATATACACTAAATATATAAAACATTTTATGTAATATTATCAAAACTTAAAAAAGACACAAAATTTTAATTATAGAAAGTTTATTTCGATTTTTGAATGTTTAAATTATTGAAATTAAACTTTGAACAAATTTTATTAATTTTAGTAACTTTTTTAGATAAAAGTTAAACAATTACTTCAAAGTAATTCGTACAGACAAATATACAGACGAGTTTTCTAATGATCCACCAAGGAAAATCGAATTAATATTATTAAAAATTGCAGAATAAATAAGTAGGTATATATAATAAGTAAATAATATAATTAATTGCATGTAAATTTAAACACCAAGCAATGAGTAAATAACAAAGAAAATAATTTTTAGGGAGACAAAAACAAATTTTGCACTTAAATGAATGATTATTTGATATTTAAATAATAATTTCTTCTTCATCTTGCTGCTGAAAAGTTTTAAAAATTAAATTTAGAGTTTTAATAAAATTCTTTAAAACATTAAAATAATCTTTAATAAATAAACTTGTGTATCTAAATATATCAATATATATAATATATATATATGTATATTTATTTATTTATTTTAATTTCCATTCACCGAAAAAGGATTAAATTCTTTTATATTTTTAAATATAAAATTAAATAAAATGTTATATGATTTTTTTTCAATTAAAACAATAAATTAAGATATATACAAAATATTTTAAAATATATTTAATATCGATTTTATATATAAATACGACAAATAATTTTTATATACTGTAATTTATTACATTTCATTAAAGAATTAATTTAGAAAGCAAACATTGCTATTATAATAAATATTCAAAATATGTTACGTTAAAATAATTAAAAGAATTAATAACGTAAAGATATATTATGTAAATTTTAATTGTAATAATTTGATTTTTCGTGACAATAAAATTTTGCTTAGTCTATATAAAAGTTAACTATTAAATACTTTGAACAATAACAAAGCATGTTATTCAGATATGCAGACTATAAAAATGAATAATAATTCGTGAATATTGTTAATTATATAATAATTACACATTTTAAAGCTGCGTTATAGTTTCATTAGTGTATAAAATTCGATATAATCAATTTTATCTTTTGAAAAATACATATTTAAGATAATTTAACAATTTTTCTTTAGAAATAGTTCTGGCTAAGGAATTCTACAAATAGTTAGAATGCTTTTAAAATAATATACGTTCTGAGCACTAATTGATTGAATGCTGAAAGCACGTATTAATTATAAGGCCTCTCAGTGGCCGAATAAGGACTGACCACTTATCTTTTTGAGGCTCCAAATATATTAAAAATTTGTATTGTATCTTTTAAATTGTAAAATTTTACAAAAATAAAGTTGTTTTTAATAAACAAATGCAATGGAATGAGTGATTTATAAAAAAGAAACATTAAAACTCCATAAATATGAGGCTCGGACGATATTAAATTACCTCGTTGCCTTTCTTTACGATGAAACCCGAATCATAAAGATTTCTGCTTATGTTGTTATGGTTAAAAACAAAATTTGATTTTACGGCACGAATCTCCAATAACATACGCCAATATATAAAACGAATATGTAAATTTTAAATGGCTACTTGTTTATTGTTTATTAACTACTTGTTTATGCCCAACCAAAAGTATTTAAGAAAATTTGTCGAGTTATTATTCATAAGCAGGCGTTTTCGTAAAACATCTTTCCATGGCCACCCTTGCATAAAAACGTAATAAGAATTTCTTACAAAGACATTCATATTCCTTTGCATTTAAAATTTTATTCTCGAAGATAAACTTTAGTCGAAAACTTGAGGATATTTCGATGATACTTAGTGAATTAAAAGTTACAAAAAGGCTTTTTTTTGGGTTGAAGCATTGCTCAGAATTAACCTGATTGCCTTTCGAAAGTCGCATTTGAGAATTCTTGATCAACACTATGCAGTCTTCGAGTGCAACATAATCTGATAGCATTAACAAGAACGAGATTAGATTACATTGTAACTTATATACCTTCTTAGGAATATAAAGTTAATTTATTAATAAATTTTAGGAATGAGATACGAATTGATGCTATGAATGCATACGAAGATCATTAAATAAAACCAATTAGTTTACAATAGGCAAATAATTAATTACAGAATAAATATAACTTATTAACATAATTAGTAATGAATCTACTTTTATTATAGAGTTTTAAAACAGTAAAAATAAGAAATAAAGTTTAAAATTCATTTATATGAGTTATAAGTAAGTAAAATATTGTTAATACTTTAATAAAATATGAACTTGTAATGAACATATTGAATTGTAAATTTTATTGATTCTTAGAACAGAGAATGAAAAATTGAAAAACATATTGCAATTTTTTTATTTCAAATAAGAAAAATAGAATTTCATATTCAAATGATAAACATTTCTGGATTTGTGAACACAGAAAATATATCTTGAAGTTTGATATGTAATATAAAGCTTTAGAAAATAAAGTCTGGAAGTATTTTCTTTTTATTAGAAAAGAGTTGATTGGAAATTAATGAATATGACAACTGAAGTTTTGAATTGAGAAAGAGATCTTTTTACAGGTATTTTCAAACGCATATAAGCTTATATTCATGAAAACATAATATGGATTACTTTTAAGAAATATAGGCACCCCCAGAAAAAACTGACATTTTTCAAATATCTTAATTCATTAATTAATTAGAATATATTCGACAATAAAATATAGAAATGCATTTGAAATATTGCAATAATTATAATTAAATTTAAGATAATTTCAAAGAATACTTTAGAAAGAAAGATTTCATTACTCAACTTCAGAGCATTTTATATAGTTGATAGCATCTATAATTGAATAATATGGATAAAAAATGACAAAGCAAGAAATTTCACACAACATTATTTAGAAGTTTATAAAATANAAATGCATTTGAAATATTGCAATAATTATAATTAAATTTAAGATAATTTCAAAGAATACTTTAGAAAGAAAGATTTCATTACTCAACTTCAGAGCATTTTATATAGTTGATAGCATCTATAATTGAATAATATTATATACATATAATAATACATATAATGTAAATAGTCATTATATATGCATAATAAACATTACATGTATAATATAAATAAGTTATTGATTTAAGCATTAATAATAAAATTTTATGCTAATAAATATTAAAAAGTAAGAGATTTAACCATATACGGTAATTAAAAATCAATTAATAAATTGTACTTACAGTGGACATTACATGTATAATATAAATAAGTTATTGATTTAAGCATTAATAATAAAATTTTATGCTAATAAATATTAAAAGGTAAGAGATTTAACCATATACGGTAATTAAAAATCAATTAATAAATTGTACTTACAGTGGACTATTGATATAGTGAATGATCTAGCTTAGTATTTTGAGAATTTACTATATCGAAAATCCACTGTATTTCAAGTTTTTACTGGGAAAGTACTTCTTTTTTTTTATATATACACTAAATATATAAAACATTTTATGTAATATTATCAAAACTTAAAAAAGACACAAAATTTTAATTATAGAAAGTTTATTTCGATTTTTGAATGTTTAAATTATTGAAATTAAACTTTGAACAAATTTTATTAATTTTAGTAACTTTTTTAGATAAAAGTTAAACAATTACTTCAAAGTAATTCGTACAGACAAATATACAGACGAGTTTTCTAATGATCCACCAAGGAAAATCGAATTAATATTATTAAAAATTGCAGAATAAATAAGTAGGTATATATAATAAGTAAATAATATAATTAATTGCATGTAAATTTAAACACCAAGCAATGAGTAAATAACAAAGAAAATAATTTTTAGGGAGACAAAAACAAATTTTGCACTTAAATGAATGATTATTTGATATTTAAATAATAATTTCTTCTTCATCTTGCTGCTGAAAAGTTTTAAAAATTAAATTTAGAGTTTTAATAAAATTCTTTAAAACATTAAAATAATCTTTAATAAATAAACTTGTGTATCTAAATATATCAATATATATAATATATATATATGTATATTTATTTATTTATTTTAATTTCCATTCACCGAAAAAGGATTAAATTCTTTTATATTTTTAAATATAAAATTAAATAAAATGTTATATGATTTTTTTTCAATTAAAACAATAAATTAAGATATATACAAAATATTTTAAAATATATTTAATATCGATTTTATATATAAATACGACAAATAATTTTTATATACTGTAATTTATTACATTTCATTAAAGAATTAATTTAGAAAGCAAACATTGCTATTATAATAAATATTCAAAATATGTTACGTTAAAATAATTAAAAGAATTAATAACGTAAAGATATATTATGTAAATTTTAATTGTAATAATTTGATTTTTCGTGACAATAAAATTTTGCTTAGTCTATATAAAAGTTAACTATTAAATACTTTGAACAATAACAAAGCATGTTATTCAGATATGCAGACTATAAAAATGAATAATAATTCGTGAATATTGTTAATTATATAATAATTACACATTTTAAAGCTGCGTTATAGTTTCATTAGTGTATAAAATTCGATATAATCAATTTTATCTTTTGAAAAATACATATTTAAGATAATTTAACAATTTTTCTTTAGAAATAGTTCTGGCTAAGGAATTCTACAAATAGTTAGAATGCTTTTAAAATAATATACGTTCTGAGCACTAATTGATTGAATGCTGAAAGCACGTATTAATTATAAGGCCTCTCAGTGGCCGAATAAGGACTGACCACTTATCTTTTTGAGGCTCCAAATATATTAAAAATTTGTATTGTATCTTTTAAATTGTAAAATTTTACAAAAATAAAGTTGTTTTTAATAAACAAATGCAATGGAATGAGTGATTTATAAAAAAGAAACATTAAAACTTCATAAATATGAGGCTCGGACGATATTAAATTACCTCGTTGCCTTTCTTTACGATGAAACCCGAATCATAAAGATTTCTGCTTATGTTGTTATGGTTAAAAACAAAATTTGATTTTACGGCACGAATCTCCAATAACATACGCCAATATATAAAACGAATATGTAAATTTTAAATGGCTACTTGTTTATTGTTTATTAACTACTTGTTTATGCCCAACCAAAAGTATTTAAGAAAATTTGTCGAGTTATTATTCATAAGCAGGCGTTTTCGTAAAACATCTTTCCATGGCCACCCTTGCATAAAAACGTAATAAGAATTTCTTACAAAGACATTCATATTCCTTTGCATTTAAAATTTTATTCTCGAAGATAAACTTTAGTCGAAAACTTGAGGATATTTCGATGATACTTAGTGAATTAAAAGTTACAAAAAGGCTTTTTTTTGGGTTGAAGCATTGCTCAGAATTAACCTGATTGCCTTTCGAAAGTCGCATTTGAGAATTCTTGATCAACACTATGCAGTCTTCGAGTGCAACATAATCTGATAGCATTAACAAGAACGAGATTAGATTACATTGTAACTTATATACCTTCTTAGGAATATAAAGTTAATTTATTAATAAATTTTAGGAATGAGATACGAATTGATGCTATGAATGCATACGAAGATCATTAAATAAAACCAATTAGTTTACAATAGGCAAATAATTAATTACAGAATAAATATAACTTATTAACATAATTAGTAATGAATCTACTTTTATTATAGAGTTTTAAAACAGTAAAAATAAGAAATAAAGTTTAAAATTCATTTATATGAGTTATAAGTAAGTAAAATATTGTTAATACTTTAATAAAATATGAACTTGTAATGAACATATTGAATTGTAAATTTTATTGATTCTTAGAACAGAGAATGAAAAATTGAAAAACATATTGCAATTTTTTTATTTCAAATAAGAAAAATAGAATTTCATATTCAAATGATAAACATTTCTGGATTTGTGAACACAGAAAATATATCTTGAAGTTTGATATGTAATATAAAGCTTTAGAAAATAAAGTCTGGAAGTATTTTCTTTTTATTAGAAAAGAGTTGATTGGAAATTAATGAATATGACAACTGAAGTTTTGAATTGAGAAAGAGATCTTTTTACAGGTATTTTCAAACGCATATAAGCTTATATTCATGAAAACATAATATGGATTACTTTTAAGAAATATAGGCACCCCCAGAAAAAACTGACATTTTTCAAATATCTTAATTCATTAATTAATTAGAATATATTCGACAATAAAATATAGAAATGCATTTGAAATATTGCAATAATTATAATTAAATTTAAGATAATTTCAAAGAATACTTTAGAAAGAAAGATTTCATTACTCAACTTCAGAGCATTTTATATAGTTGATAGCATCTATAATTGAATAATATGGATAAAAAATGACAAAGCAAGAAATTTCACACAACATTATTTAGAAGTTTATAAAATATTACTAAATATAATAAGCAAATAAATTATTTGCAGGAAGCATACAGAAAATCAATATTCCACAAGAAAAATTTATGTTTTCAATAGGATTCATTCATTTGATCAGGATGATGCGGCAATTCTTTTAGTGAAATAATTTTATTAATTATTATTACTGCATTTATTTCTCCGAAATGCAATAAATCGTACTTCGAATTTGCATCGTCTGACATTAATTTTATTAATATTTTTTATATTACGTATATATAAGTATAAATCACTAAAAGAATACAGAAGCAACAATATAATGCTATGGCATGACTTTTTACATACTAATATTAATGAAATTAACAACAGAAATTTAAACTGTATAATTCTTATAAAATTTAATGAGTCAAATTTAGAATTTTCTCCATTTTTTCCATAATATGCGATGTCCAATTTCTGTAAAAATACATTTTCATTAAATAATTTATACAAGATATGTAGATCTGTAACTTATTTAAAACATTTGGACTTATGCAACTCAAAAATCTCTAATAAAATAAGTGATTTGTATTTTTATAATTAATAGACTATATATCTACATCCTATAATGTCTTCTTATCACGTAAAGATATTTCAGTACATGGTAAGTAAATTAAGCGATGTTTTTATTTATGTAATAGCAATATAGAGTGTATCTGACCCTTAACGGATATAAGTTATATATTTATATATTCGTATGGAGAGAGACAGCAGATATCACGAGTTAACGGTGAGTTCGTCAAGCCACATGAGAACTTGATTGGATAGATGATGGATTTTAGAAACTTCAATGAAAACTTTGTTGAGGAGCAGTCTTTGTAGACGTGTTTCATTGTTTGAAGATCATGGCATTTACAATTTAGGTTATTATAATGGTCATGATATCCTATTAAAAATGTGTAAAATAGAAAAAATGTATTGGTTCTTATTACTAGATTAATAGCTAATACTGACAAATATAGACAGATAGGACAACAGAACCATTTCGTCAGTATTCTGCACAGAGAGGAACTTAATATCTTATATTTTAATATAGAATATTAAATTCCTATTAAATTGCTTTCGTATATTGTTAAAAACATTATACAAAGCAATCTAAATTAAAGTTTCTTTTCTTAAATCTACTTTTATACGTTTAAATAATATTATTCATACGTTTTTATGATTTTCTGAGAGGAATAGAAACATACATTTGTGATTATTCCTGGTTTTATCTCATCTCTTTCGATTCCTGCTAATTCATTTTTATTTTATTCCAATGTTTATATCTCCATAAATTTTTTATGTACTGGAATGCATACATATACATATTTACAATATGTATATATATTCCGTAAATATAAAATTTTAAAAAGGATAAAAAATAATTTTAAGAAACTTCTGAAATTATATTTAATGAATAATTTATATCAATATTATTTTTAAGAATTAAATCCTATTTGAATAATTTGTACTTAAACTAGATATTAAATAAGATTAAAGGTAGCAAAAGTGATGTAAAGTCTATAAGAATTATCATAAATATTTTATTTTTATGAAAATTTATTTATTTTTGCAAGTGAATTAAATACGAAATGTTATCAGCATTCTCTTTAATCTTTATCAAGAAAAAATTGGATATTTTTTGACACTAGGTTCACTCAGAAGTAAAGAAAAACCTTGATCATCTATCTTTTTGAGACTTTAGCGTATTAAGAAACCACAAAACACTGTTAAAAATTATATTTTCTAAATAATAAAATTTGACGAAAAAATAGAATTGTTCTTAATACACAAAAATGTAATGGAATGAAATAATTTATTTAAAAAATGCGTTTTAGAGGTCCATAAATGAGATCTGCACAAAATGGTCTTATGATTAACAAGAGAAGTTTTAATTTATTGGTATTTTTCACGTTTATTAATCACTATATTTAAATATTTTGTTCTAGTCTACAGAATAAAAAATTTAATTTAGATATTTGTAATTAATAAATTAAAAAAGGAAGAGTTCATGGTCTACAAAAAAGCTATTTTCGATGCAATGAAATTTCTTAAAGTTTCCAAAGAAAATTCAGTACCTGAAATTGGATTAACTGTTGATAGACACATTGAGACTTACTGGAAAATTGCCTGGATGAATTGACTTTCTTGAATAAAGAAATTTATCGTATTTTTGTTGGTAATACTTTTTTTACTTTCATTTTTATAAATATATATTAATAACTAACCAAAATTTTAATAAATTATTTATGGAAATAAAATTATATTTCAAATTTATTAAATACGGGTGTTCTTGATTTCTCGAAGCGTAAAATGAGAGCGTTTAATCCTTTTTTAAATGAAGAATAAATAGTAACTTAGGGAACTGTAATATATTTTTAAAATTATATATTAATGTTATCAGGCAATTTAAATAATATAAAATTGAGGATTTTTTTACAGACCTACATAAAGATAGTGTTAGTAGATCCATTTGCTCGGATCTTGGTCATAAAGGACCCCAAGATTTAGTTTTTATGTAAAACATGATATAAAAATAATATAAATTAAGTTTATTTTGACAATTAATAGAAAATTGTTATTATTTGTTTTATTTTATTTATAAGTTTTAATAGGTTTAAGCTAGGCATGGGACCTCATGCCGATATTTGTGAATGATCTGAGATTACCTCATCATTTTCCGGTTTTGATTTTATTAGAAATATACGTCAAAAATTATTATTAATTATTACTAAAATTATTATTAATTATTACTAAAATTATTTAATAATTATTAATAATAATTAATTTAATATTTCAGAATTACATATTATTCTCCATCTTGGTAGCAAATTCTAAATTTTTTTCTTTAACATTCTTAGGGTAAGCACATTTTACAATATTACGAAATACTAATTGTGTAAAAAAATGATTCTAACATTTTTCCATGAATAATTTATTTAAGTTTTTTGATTCATACTCATTGGATTATTTCCAGGTAATCTTTCAATCGTCAAATATAATGAGCAATAAGAGTAAATTGATCTTTTGATAATAAGTTACAAATTTTGTTACATTTAGATCTGGATAGAGAAGAACCAATAGGGTCATTTGACTCAAGATTTATGGACCAAGATATTTAGTCTGTGTACTGTGTATATATTAATATATATAT
>NW_019385088.1:296323-359904 GCF_000671375.1 Centruroides sculpturatus
AGTTTTTTATTTCCAGTGTCATATATATATATATATGCACACAGTACACCTATGTATATATATATTATATGTATGTATATATATATAATATGATAGAAAAGTTATATCGATTAAAGTTTCTTTTTTGATAAGTGGAGAAAAATCTCTTTTTTATTTATTTTATTGATTTTATTCATATAATTTTATGGCTTCCGAAGAGGGGTAGAGGCCCGTAGGTAGTTTCCACCCCCTCCCCGGAAACCACTAGTTCGGGCCTTACCTCACCTACTCAAGATCCGATTATATTATAAAAATAAAAATTGATGAAGTCAGTGGAATATTCTGTAATAATCTTTCTAGAATACAATGTAATTTTATTTCCTTATCAGATTTATATCATTCAGGAAATATAGGCTACATTTTTAAAAATTATAAATAAAAGATTTTAAATAGAATATTCAAGATTGTAGAAATGAATACGAAATAATCAGTCAAAAATAAGATGCTGTTCCATTTTTGGTTCTTTAGATAAAATAATTTTTTAAAAGTTTGAGGCCATTATTATAATAAAATCTTAGATATGAAACTTATTATCTACGAATACATAATCAGAATTCATGAATATGAAGTCAATTTAAGTAATTATTATAGCGATTTTATTGCTACACTAAATAAAATTATTTGTAATACACAATAATAAATAAGTGGAGAAATTAAAAAGACCTTAAAAAGAACAGATCCTACGATTTAAACTTTTAATTATTCACGACAGTGGCGTGCGGTGACATTTGATAATAGGGAAGCTGTATTTCCATAAAAATTATAAACAAATACTGGAAATGACAAAAATAAACAGTTTATTTATTTTAATTCTAAAATAGATACATTGACATGAAACAAAGATATAAGAACTTGTTTATGAAAATAATCGCATAATAGAAAATACAAAGGAAGCGGCGCTTCCACAGCTTCCATAAACTGCACGTCACTGATTCACGATAATGATGATATATTGTACGGTATATAATATTTATATATGAACAGTAGAATCCCGATTAATCGAGACCCGTTTAACGGGTTTCCGCACTATTTGAGGTAAATTGTGAAAGAGTACTTTGTCAACAGAAAATACAGTAAGATAAATGAGGGTTAGATGGAAAAAAGTTCTAGAATCTGTAATTGTGAAAATAAATTTAATTTAAAAAAAACTGACTGAACTGATGTTTTCTTCTCATTCCAAACACAGTAACGAGCAAAATAACAGTGTTTTCCAAAAAACAGATTCGAAAAAACAAAATATAATTTTTCTCGAAATTACTATCTCATCCTTAGAAGTGTGGATTAGTTGATGAACAGTGTGTGGATGAGTCTTCTACCTGATTCTACCCTGTTATTTTTGACCGATTACAGGTTAGTCTCATTATCCAAGTTTCTAAAGTGTTATATACAAAAAAACAAAAGTCGTTCGCTAATCTTAAGGTTTTCGAGGCTACAGTAAATATAAACTTGGGTAAAACATTCTGCAAGTCAGAAACAGAAACATTCGATTTTTCCACTTATTTTTACAGCAATTGCGCATAAACAGCAGGCATAGCAACATGTCTTTCAATTAACACAATATATAAATACGTGGCGGTATTTTTTAGTTTATACAGTAATTACACGTGTGCATCAGCTAACCCTGATTTACCCTGTAGTTTTCACGAATCTCGGTCGGGCGATGTGCTGTATTCCCAAGGGCTCTTGAAGAAAGTTTGATTGTAATATAGTAAATTCACATTTCCTTTAATAATAAAAAATTGTAAATAAAATCGAAAGTGTTTTATTGCACAATTTAAAAATCGTAATCAATAAGTAGGTCTAACCTAAAAAATAGAATACATCATACACATTAATGTATCAAAATCTAGTTTATTTCATATAAACGTTCGGTGTTATCCGATATTTTCATTATATGAGATACTCTCGGTCGGCATTATCTTGATAATCAGAACTCAACTGTATTATGTAACATGTTATATGCATTATTATACAGAGTTTTATCATAATTTGTTCATCTTCCAACTCATAACATACATTTTGTATTATTTTGAAGGTGAGCAAATTTACAGTACAATAACATTATATATGTATTGTTTTAAGTACTAGCGTAATTATATCATAAAGAGCATTTCCTTTTAAGAAAACTGTTTAGTTTTTTATTTCCAGTGTCTTTCATACAAAGTTAGTTAAGATTTAATTATTTTTAAAAATATGTTGCATTCATTATGTAGAGATTGTTCGCATATGACCTGATTTGTTTTGTTTTTAATGTATTAATATGAGAGATAAATTTTGTTAAGTGAGATAATTGTTTTGATCATATAATAGCTTTTGATTCAAAAAATAGATATTATAGATTTATTATTAGATATTAATAGGTTAAATAATAGTATTTTCATTGACATAATTAACTTTTCATCGTTTCTCATATAATAGTGTATTTATGGTTAAATTTTTAGATTAAACTTTGTAATTAAAATCTTCATAAAATGTCTTTTTGAGGATATCATAGTCATTATTAAAGAATAATATCTAAGATATAAATTAATTTATCTATAAGTATACTTTTAATATAGAGATTATCCAATAATGATTAAATACCAATTAATATTGAATAGCTTGAAATTTTTATATATTATAACTATAATTTTTTCATTAATTTATTATGAGACATAATTTGTAAATGTTTTCAAAAAAACGTTTCTTTCATATTAGAAAATAAACTTTAACATAAAATTTGTACTTAAAACCAAAATTAATGAGAAAATCAGATAATAGAATTTTAAAAAAATGATAAAAAACATATTTCAATATAAAAGCATTTTTAATTATCTTTCTCCAAATAAATGGAAATATATTGTACAAATAGAAAAAAATATCAAATCGTATTTCTGAATTTTTAGAATATATTATGCAAAATCGCTTATAAAATTTGCTAAGAATCTTATGAAAAAATATTATTAAATCCCGCATCTTTGACTAATCTCCAAGATGAGTACATCTGGAGTTATTCAATCACTTCAGTTATACATCACAGTTTATGATGGATTATCACATTCAGTATTTCTATATCATTGAAAATTTAGCTAAATAAAAAAATTTTTATTCAATTTTATATGCAAATATGAAATTTTATTATAGAAATTGACTCTTTGCTTGTGATTCATGATTGATCTGATTTCACATGCAATATAAAAAAATATATAAAATTCTTTCTACATAATGAAAAAAATCTAAAAATATCTCAACTAATTCAACTTTTTTATAAAAAATAATTTTAAAGTTATTTTTGTAATTTAAACTTTTTAATGAAAGTTAATAACTACCGACGTAGGAATCTTGATTAAGTCAACTCGAGTGAAAAATTATGTTAGTTGATATGATTTAACTGTTATTCAAAGTAAAATAAACTGCATAAATCTAGTAAAATTTAATCGAAAATATGAGATAAATTTCGTAACTCATTAATATTTTACAANATAAAATTTTAAAAAGGATAAAAAATAATTTTAAAGTTATTTTTGTAATTTAAACTTTTTAATGAAAGTTAATAACTACCGACGTAGGAATCTTGATTAAGTCAACTCGAGTGAAAAATTATGTTAGTTGATATGATTTAACTGTTATTCAAAGTAAAATAAACTGCATAAATCTAGTAAAATTTAATCGAAAATATGAGATAAATTTCGTAACTCATTAATATTTTACAATCAAAAATTTAAAAGGTTTAAATGTGATAGGTAGAAGAAGAGATGAGAATCGTGTAAATGTATAAAATGACTTGGAAAAAATAAAAGAAAATGGTAGAGAACGAATAAAATGTAATTTGCATTGATTTGATCTAAAGAAGGGATAAATGAGGACTATCTAAAATGTTGTATAGATTAGTGTTGAGGGAGATCTTAGAATGGTTTGATTAATACATTACAATGGGAGAATATTGAAAAAAAATATTCTATTAAATAAAGAAAATTATTGACGTTTCTGTGAAGGAATTAAGAGTTTGCGTGATAGGAACATTGTTAATACTTGTAAAATCTTGGATCTGAATCAGAAAAGATATGCAAGATTTAAAATACGTAAATAATATTAAATTCTAATACTTTTTAATAATGATAATACTTTAAATCAGTTTATCTTTTCGCCATCGACAAGAATTTATGTCATGATATTTTGAAAATAAATTTTAACTTTTATATTCTAGCATTTTATTTTTCATTTCTACGTTCATTTAATGCCAAAGATAAACATTATCTAGAACATTCTATCTTTGTTTTATGTAAAGTGTAAATATACTTCATTTCAATTTTCTCCTTTTCTTTCTTTTTTTCCATGCAGATATTACACATTCTGTACTTTTATTAGTTACTTTCTGACATTTTTAAAAGATAAAATTACATAAAGTTCATTCAACTTAACATTTAAACATTTAATCAACTTGCTTCTCTAGTATTAAAGTTTGCAATTCATTTAAGCAAAAGTTAGTTAAAATAGAAATTATTATAAAGTTAACTTAATGAATTAGTAAAATATTATATATTAATATTTTAAAACAATATTCTCTAAACAATATGAAAAATATTGCANATATATTAATATTTTAAAACAATATTCTCTAAGCAATATGAAAAATATTGCAATCATAAATAGTGCGTAAAACATTATTGAAGATGCTGTCAATCATCGTTTTTCCTATTATAACTACACAGCTATTGCTTTCCAACAGCACATCACTGCAAACCATAATAGTTCGCATTACAGGAGTTTATTGATTTTTATATTTGATGATAACTATCTTTTAAATAATTTTAAAATATATAATTCTTGTTCAGAAGATTCGGAGATGACATTTTAACAGCCCCAGAAGAAGCTATTACTTATAAAATATTATAGTTTGAGTATATATATATCATCAAATTTACTATAAATTTATTAAAAATTATAAAATTTTGAAGCTCTAATTTTATAAAAATTTGTTTTTTACATATATTGTTTGGTTTAAAATTATTATTTTTTTATTTTTAAAATCGTTTTTATTGAACTTTCGTGAATTCTTTTCTTTCTTTTTTTTTGTCATTATACCATTCTTTTGCCTATTTCCTACTTCTATTCTCGGTTTCTTTGGAAAGAGTCGCAAGTAATTCTAAATATATAACATATTCAAATGTTATTTTTACTTCTTATAAAATCTCTAAGTTTTGTTTTTCCATATTCTATTTTAATAGCAGCGAACTAAAGTGCGTAAATAATGAAATAAATTAATCAATATTTAATCAAGTCATATTAATTCCTTACTTAACTGACATAACGAATAATAACATAAATAAATTATATAAGTTAAACATGTTCATATTTGTCATTCTTTACCATACCTTGGCTATTTGTTTTTTTTTTAAATAAAACAAAATACTGGGGAAGATTTACTATGCAATACATTGGAATTCTATGAAGCGAAAAGTTCAATTTCCGGATTAAAAACTAAGTAGAATTTCTACAAATTGATTTAAAATTTTAACATTTCGGTTGTTTTAAATTTAAATTCTTTTAAATAAAATAAACTCTGCTGTAAATATTTATCTATCACTAATTACCTGCGAGGACAATATCTAAAAATACTAATTACCTGCACTTGCTTCATCAGCGTAATCTAATCATTCTGTTTTTAGTTATTAATGTCTTCTTAAAAAGACTATTTAAATGTGTTTATGTTAAGAATATAATTATACACTTATTTAAAACATACACTAATTTTTGTTAAAGATAAACCGAAAAAAATTACATTTTAAATTATTTTTAAGTAAATTAATTCTGAAGATATGAAGACGAGTGCTTTTTAAGTAGCAAAAACCTTCAATTCTTTCTGTTATTGATTAAATATTCTGTTTGAAGCCGCAAAATGGAAGATATCGAAGCGACAACTGCAGTAACTGGAGATGTGAAATCCAGCAACTGCCTCGCCCAGTTATTGACAATATTAATGGAAGTTGCTGGAGCAGATTTTTCGACCTGATGTATAACTCGACATTGCTAGTGAAATCTTAGCTATCCCCTTCTATTTTATTATGGACAATGGTCCATTTCCTCGACAAAAAGCCGATATACAATCCATAATAAATCCCAGAAAACTGATTTAAAGTTTCATATTTTTAAATTAAAAATTTTTATAGATGTGATTCTGTCAAAGAATATGTTATCTTTTTATTATGATTATACTCTATATATACTCGTATTACAACTCGTAGAAAAATAACGATTTTTGCTGAAGTTAAATTTTAAAAAAAATAAAATAAAATAAAACATAAGCAACATTGACATTGGAAAGGTTATAACACACAGACGGACGAAAGAGAGGAAAAGAATAAATTAAAATATTGATCAAGCATCATTTTGCTAAATTAAGATTTTCTACATCAAATAATATTTGTTAAAGCATTAATAACAGTAATGTAATCATTATATGCACTGTATAGTACATCTACAAAAATAGAAAATTAATTTTCTATTCTTTCAACTCCATTCAAATTATATTTTAATTGACTTTGACTTAAATAAAGTATAAGTATAGTTAGAATTAAGAGAAGCATTGTCCCATGTGAATTCTAGCAATTACTCTTTAACATTACTAATGCATTGAGTAACGAACTGTAATATTCCACTTAACGCTATCATTACAGTAGGTTTCTCTATCTTAAGATTATATTTTCATTTTAGAAAAACTAATTTAAATAATTTCAATTTTATACTTATAAAACGAGTTTAAATGATAACATAAACTTTACTTAAGCATTAAAGGATATTTCTCCTCTTGTTTTACTTGGAAACTGCTTTCTAAAGATCTTTTAATCTCTTCTCTAAACTTAAATTTTGAAAATAAATATTTTTATAATCTAAGTTTATCTGTGTATAAGCTTATATATATCTTTATATAAGCTTTAAACTTATAATTTATAGATATAATTGCATTTAGGTGCTATATAATAAGTCTTTACGACATTTATATATAATTCATTAAAAACTTTATTAATAAAACAGTTAATATTATACTTATTTAATTAGTTTTAGAATAAGGACTAGATGAGTTTATCTTTTATTCTATAACTAATTAAAATAAATGTTCCATCGCTTGATTAAATTTAAACAAACTAATCTTGACTAATTTTAAAATCAAATAATGACGCAAACAATTTGTAAAATTATTTGAGGAATTTCCTTAAAGAGAAAGTAATTCTAATTCGTATAATTAAAGAACGATTGTGTAATAGCCAATCAGCAATAAATTATCATAAAACTTTTCTAAGAACGTTTATCTTATTAGAAAAGTTTTAAAGCAAAAATTGAGGGATGGAGAGATAAGAAGAATACATGCTTGAAGAATCTATAATGATACTTTAATGAAAGAGTAAATTCATAGATCTAACGATACTATTGAAGGTGGTAATGATGAAGATAAATAGTGACGTAAATGTAAATAACTGTATATGCACTGTACGTATGAAATTGAAAGAAGTTTATAATTAAGTCGTGATGAAAGTCTGATTGATTCTTCAATTAGGCTAAGAATTCTGCTTCAAAGCAGCACATTTTTACGAATTTCTAGCAAAAATATTTTAGTTTTGCTGGTAGAAATGGTTTAGCCTTATTGAACTAAAAGAATAATTCTTAAATACTAGAAAACAGCTCGATCGTCGGTGGAATTTAAAGGGTTCTTTGCATACTTTCAAACGATTCATTTTACTCGAAAAATGAAGGAAATGTTACAAAGCAGTCATAAAAATGTTATATATATATTAATATATATATATANTATATATATATACCGTATATTTAAAGATAATGCATATAAATTATTTTTAAATATACAATCAAATCTCGATATACTGCCCATAAACTGTCAATAAACACCTGTGAACACATCTTATCCATACATTTTTAAAAGAAAACATTTCAGTATCTGTGAATTACTAATGTACGAATTTGCATTGAAAAGCTGTTATCAGAAATCACAAGACTTAAACCTAAACTAGTGTACAGAATTCGTAGCTAATTCTTATTGTTTGAGGTACAGTACCAGTGCTTCGGTTTAGTGCGACTCCCGATTTAGTACCAATTTTAAAGGTGAACAAATCTGGCTTTAAATCGAAATCTAAATATGTTATATATATTTGGACATTCGCAGAAAATTTTCTAGGGGGCAAAGCTTGAGATAAATAATTACACCAGTAAATTTTTTAAAATTATTTAATTTTTGGGGTTTTTTCACAAGTAGATTATAGAATACACTATTGCATCAAAGCGTCCCATGATCGAGGGTGTAAGATTATATATCTCAATCACTTTCATGATTATAATTTGTAGAATTTTTTTACTCGATTCCAGGGAGTGACAAGTGTTCCTTACGCAGACGTCCATATATACCACGTATAACTTTGCATGAAGGTGCAAACAGTACTTATGACGCATATGTATATTTATAAGTCATTTATAAATTCTTATAAAGCAAATATGTATTAATTTATTTTATAAAATTAGTATAAATAAATAAAGAAAATCGGTACTTGAATTATCGTTATTATCATTATTATTACTGTATTAATATTTCTTTTTATTGAAGCAAGAAATTAATTTTCATACTACTTTCAAATCTTATTAGCCATATAATAATAACGCTTTAATATTAATCAGATCAATAATTAGTGCTATTTACAGAAGAATGTGACAACAAATAATTACAGAGAGAGAAATAAAATTAAAAAAAAAACTAAAATACATTTTCAAAGTTTTCTAATGATAAATGGTCACGCGAAATTACAATCAGGATCAAAGAAATAAAAAGACAAATCGACATTATTTATATTCGAATTTCTGATGAAACCTGATTTTCTTCTTTTTCCTCTTAGAATACATTTGTTTTATTCCATTTAAAAGCAAGATTTCCGGATACAATCAATAGATTTTGTCTTCAAATATTCAAAAAACAAAGATATAATTTAAAAATACATCCAAAGATTAATGTTTATATAATCTGTCCTCATCAGAGGAACGTGGTTTAAAGATGTCTTCGTACTTTTAAACGTGAGAATTTTCTGTACTTTCTTCGCATTCTGAAGATTTTAATAAGTCTTTATCGATGATATATTTCTTGAGCACGGGATTAGGTCTTTGGTGAAGACATAGACGATGTGTAGCTCTAGTCGAAGATCGGCTAGTTTCAGTTAATGTTGTAAAATCTGACATTCGATTAAATGTTGTGTCGTTCGGATGCCGCATTGACGGGCAACAAATGAAGAGTTTTCCTGCTAGCCAGTTGCACAGTGGAAGTTTTCTATGATAAAAATCAATATAAAAAACATCTTTAAGCTTAAATTCATCTCCTAAACAGCTAAATTCTAGTAAAACTAATTTAAAAAAAAAAACTATAGCTATCAACAGCTTGTTTCACCTTACTCAACATTTAAAAATGTGTATTTTTTTCCCTGAAATTCTTCTTCTTATTATTTTTTTATTTTTGTGTTAATGATGTTTATTTTGTACTCGAGTTGACAAATGGCCAAGTTGGAGATTATTCAGATAAACAACTGATATATGGTTAACATTATTCTTACAATCGACCTTAAATCACTTTTAAGTGGATATTTAAATAAAGAACGAATAGACGAATCATTGAAAAAACTGAGAGGAGGAGAAAAATATTTTGTTGCAACTACTTTATAAAAAGATTTATTATCTTTATAATGAATAATTAACCTAATTCTAAATTACTCAAATTTACTTAATTATTCCTTGACGTGGAGCGCTTTGTAATATGGCACGTCGAAAATTAAAGTTTGTTTATAACTTAATTTTTTACTAATTTATATTTAATAAAATGTAAACTCTAAAAAAGTTACTTTAAAATTATGTATTTAAATCAAAATTAAAGCAAAGAAGTCGTGATAAGTGTATATAAATCTTTATCAGTGGCGGATTTATCCGTTCGCATAGCTCGCAAACGAGAAGGACCCCGCAATTTCCAGGGGCCCCACATGGCTTTATTTATTTATTTATTTATTCGTATAATTTTAAGGAAAAATTTATGACTTAATAATTAAAAAGTTTAAATAAGGCTCGTTTACTTTCTATTTTATTTTATTGTAAATACTCAATTTTTATTTTTTTTCTACACGAATACTTCGAGAAGTAAAAAACAAAATTGGTGTACTAAAAAGTAAGTTAAGAGAATAAACTGATTTTAATGAAAAAAAATCAGTTTTCTTTTTATTAGCTTACAAAAATTTAATATTTTTAGACAAAAAAAAAGTTATTCATGGTATTTATTTATTTTCTTTTTACAAAAGAAACTTACTACTGTATTAGCAAGTGAGAAAGGCCTCCAATGCCTTAAATTCGCCACTGATCTTTATAGTGTATACAGATAGTTTTACATTAAGTAAAATCGAGATAATTAATTTACAATTAATTTTATACACAAAATAACGACATCTTTGCATTATATTATAATTAATTATTCATATTCCACCCACTGAAATACATTTCTTGAATTAGGAAATTTTATAGAAGATAAGAAAACAGATTAAGTGCAGTGCACATTCGCTTGGGATTGAAGTGGTAGAAGTGCTGTAAGATGTGAAGGATAGAAATATTAAAAAATTTTAAAATATCATCAAATAGGAATCAAATTATTAAAAAAAAACAATAATAATAGCTATAGAGTGGGAAAAATTCATTCTAAAACATGCTTAAAAATAATTATAATAAAGTGAAAATATTTCAATTGATCAAAGTTTTAATTTTAAATAAATCAATATTTAATTATTTTAAAATTAAAATTTTATTGCATGCTTTATAAATTGTGCAATTATAAATTAAATTTATTATTAAAAAATGAGAAGATCTTTTCAGATAAAGATGAGATTGGTTTGAAATTTCTCTTTTGTTTGTTAAATATGACGAATTTAGCAACAAACCAAGCTCATGTTATGTTAAAAGATCTCCTTTAGAGGTAAGGAACCGAGATGTCTGACCTCTACTTGCCTTAGATTCCGACACAATCGAGTTGAAAATAAACAATATATGATAGGATTAGCTGCACTATTTAAAGGGGCTAAGCTCTGTATGAATGTTGATACAGCAATCGACGTTTGATTTTCAGGAATGTATTCGTAAACTTGTAGAAGATCGTAGATAAAATAAGGGCTCCAACATAGAATAAAAACTGCAATAATATAAAATATCATTCAGGATGAATTATTTGAATTTTGAAATATTAAATCAATTTTTTTTCCTAAAAATACTGGTTGAAGCGGTAGCGACTCTAGTCTTCAACTTTTATCATAAAGAAAAGTAAAATTCGTTTTTTATCAATTTAAATTTTACATTGAAAATGTTGAAAACAAGATCAAAAGGCAAAATAGAAACATAAATTTGGTTGTCATTGATTCTTTTATCTCGACGTACAAAACGTGCTTAACGTTACTTCGAGGAAATGGTATTGTGAAGGCTAATTGAATTTATGACACACGCTCTTACCGAGAAATACAAAAATGGCCGAGAGAATTTTTACGAGAAATTTTATTTGGCAGGCGATAAATAATAGATATTTTAATAGATTAAAAAATAATAATAAATATTTCTTACCGAATACAATAACAAATGTCATTTTGACAGTTTTTATTTTTGCTTTAGGAATAATCCCACGAGAACTCGTACGTTTGCGTTCTAATTCGTTTTCTATGCACTTTTGTTTAACTGCGCTATCTAAAAATCATTAAATTGTAATCAATTCTACGCTAAGTTAATAATTTAAATAAAAAAGACTTCACCTTTAGATGAATGCGAAGATTTTGACAGCTTTGGATAAGTCATGATTTTGCTTTTGGTCCAAATAGTGTAGACAATGATACTGTAACAGGCAGAAATAATCAACGCCGGTATGAAAAATAAAGATATCGCTACCATTGTGATATACATCTGCCATTGCCATGTGTTTAGATCAATCCAACACTGCGGTCTTCCACGAATAAATTCTTCTTCGTTTAGAAAAATAGCGGGAATTGAAAGTAGTGCACTTAAACTCCAAGCTGAAGCTACCAATATTCTCGCTCTCTTCCCTGCAAAATAATTTTTTTATATTCATTCTTTAAATATTAAATAATATTTCTCCTAAATATTATTTAAAAAATAGGAAAATTTATAGACTAATAATTAAAATTTCTTTTCTATATTACAAATTTTTATATTTATTTTATTGCAGAAGTTTCAAATTCTTTCACTGAACGATCAGAAATACCATTATAATTTAATATAACTAATCAGTTAGTGGAATGTGGTATTTCCAACCACAGTAGTTAAACCTAACATTCTTTATCCATTAACTTAGGTGGATCAGTGGATAAAACAAATAGATCTAACGATTTTATAGCTAGTTACGATACATTGTTAGACCCCAATTTGCTAGACTTTGCTAGATCTTCACATTTAAATTAATTAATTAAATTAATTAATAAATGACAATATTTAGTAAAATAATATAGCAGTAAATAAATACATAGATATAATTATAACTAGCCTAAACACTTTCTTTATGTACAAATAATAAATGCAAACAGCGCAGTTCCTTTCAGTTTATTCTCCATACTGTGATATGTATGGAATCATAAATAATGTATAAGTCGAGATAAGAAATTAGTACTAATATTCGAATTATTAAAATATTTTAAAGTAATTATATATATAAGTTTTTAAGTATTTATAATTATCTTTAGTTCAGTATTTTTATTGATTATTGAGAGCCATCATTAATATTCTCTATAATGTCACGCAATGAAGTAATTCTATTATTTAAAATGCAATTTATCATTCAAATAATAAAAATATACATTTGTAATGTTTATATCCTACTAAATATTTTAAAATGTTATTTTTGTATCGCACCAAGAAATAATGGATATTTAAATACAAAAATATATTTATTTAAGTAAGACAAATGAAGGGAAACACTTTAAATATTAAATATCATATATTTATTTAAAAAATGATAATATAATTGAAGTTGTATGAATTCTACATAAACATTTTGCTAATTAAATGAAAATAGCCATTCAAAATTGTGAATTTTTATATTTAACAGTAAATTACACAATGCATTTAGATATAATTGCTGTATTATAGTTACTCGGCCTCATCCTATTAGTGATAATGCCACGCAACTATTATAATATTCATTATATCTAAATAATTAGTGAAATATGAACTACTTAATAATTATATTATTTATTGATAAATGTAATAAACTTTGAAGTTGATATAAAACTTAAAAGAAAAGTATTTAACTGAATATATATCGATTTCAGTAAAACTAATTAAATATTTAAGATATTAATCAGACTCAGAGATATGAGACAAGACCTGAAACGATCACAAATGTGAAGTCCCACCCTTTCTGAAAGCCATAAAAATACACGAATTAAATAAATAAAACTAATAAAAGCAATTTTTCATAATTTATTAAAAGTAACTTTAATTTATATCATTATTTACATAAAAGACAAATTTTAGAACTTTTCTATGTCGGAAACCCGGACCAAATGATCTTGCTAGTAATTGTTTATCCGAGTATGCACTGAAAATTTGATTGAAAAATAATAAAAGATACGTAAATAAATTCTTTTTTATTTCTCCAACCAATCAGTGTTAAGATAAACATATTTTTCATAAATCCTCGTTAAAGTATTTTGTCCATTATATCTTAAATACTTAGCTGATAACGATAGATGTTTTAAGATTATTTTTACTTTACTTCTTTTTTAAAAATTATATTTATTTTTAGAACACTGTATATAAGTCAAATCATAATATATTCTATTTATCTGAAATTTTTGAAGATTTTACGTAACTTTATAAATCTTGTTATATAGTATGGAGTAACATTAATTCATTTTAAAGGTAAATAACAAGATATGTTTATAAATAATATTTATATTGCATCCTTTCAAACAAAACTACTTCTCTTGAATAATTTCTCTACAGGATCAAAGAAACTTTTTATCAAAACAGAGTAAAGAAAGAGTATCTGTGCTGTTAACTGTGTTATCTATATATATTATAAGCTGTAATATATCTAAATTATTAAGTAAGTTGAAATTAGTTATATAAAATCGTAACAAAATATAAAAATAGTAAAAACGCTTTCACTCTAAAAAATTTATAAATCAGTAATACATATATCAATATTAAATGATCTCAATTTGAGTAATATAGCGCTAATTTAACTAATGTTAACGTCAGTTTTCTACGTTATACATTATGTTGGAAACTGACATTAACGTTAACTGATGTTACATGTAAGATTTTAAACATTTTATCATTTTTTCTATTTCTTTGCTTTCATTAATTTGTAAAACTATTCACGAGGATAACAAGAAAAGGCATTCGATTTTCTGCAAATCGAATTTTCTAATTGTCAAAGTTAATTTCTTATTTCTTTACAAAGTTCCCGTAAAGAAATAATAGAAAACTAAACTGTCTTTTCATTAATAATCGTAATTGTAATGAAAAAGATGACAGATTTTTTTGTTTTCTTTATTTTCATTATTCTTATTAAGTACAAAACAATATTTTTTGACTTACAATGAATAATTAAATACGATTATATAAATTATAATTATTTCATTAAAAACAATAAGAGCTTTATTGATTATTACGCTATATTTTAAGTAATATTTAATTATATTAATTTACGAAACACCTTTGATTACTTGTATATCTATGATTCTTCTTTATATAACTCGAAATTAACATGAAATATACCGTAAATGATCTTGATTTGATAGAATTATGTTTCACAATTTTGTAGCTTGCAGTTAATTCTTTTTCAATCAGTTTGCATTAAATATCGTATTTAGATTAATTTACAATTAATATTTAACTTTTTCTTTTTTATCAACTGATAATAGCGTTTAACTAGAGTAGGCCTACTGAAGTATCAATATTCAATTTGGACAATGAGTATTGATATTTCTATTGCAACCTAATTCGTATAAAGCAGAAGTGCATAACTATTCCTGTAAACAGTGTAAAGAAAAGCATATAGAAAAATTTCGCAAGACTTCACAACTTTAGAAATTTTCATTAACTTTTATTTAATTTTAAACGTTCTCGATATTTGAAACTATTTTAAAATATTGTGTAAATATAAGCATTACTGACCTATAAAATAGGTAAATGATTTAATCAGTGAATCCCTATTAGTAATATTTTTACGGACTCGATGCGATACTTTGTCGGATTTAAGATTAAGTGTTTCTATGTGGCAAGCAGTAAAACTAAGCAAACCAATAACATAGTCTGTCTCAGATGAAACGGACTACGTCATTGGTTTGCTTACTTAGCTGCTTGCTTTACGTTTTCAATAGAAATAGTGGTTACTAGAAACAACCACTATTTCTATTAAATCTACCTAACTCTGTTCTCAAGATTAAGGAAAGACAGCTGGACGGACGACAGTGGGAATTTATAGGTCTACAATTTTTTCACATTGCAGTCCAATTAAATTCAGTGAAATAATGAAGTTAATATTCGCATTGAAATGTTCTATTTACATTTTAAATGAAATAATAGAAGTGTTGAAACTAATTTCAAATACTTTTTGAAATTTACTTTTATATATTTTTTAAAATACAAAATATAGTATTTTTATAAGTCGAAATGACATTTATAAGACTTTAAATATTTTTATAAATATATTTAAATCTCTAGGAATACCAAGAAATGTCAAAGGCGGACTGTTATTTTACGCCAGTGCATTCAATGCATTATTGAGGAAGTTAATTAATTAATGTTTTTATTTAATTATATTTCTGCTTAATATAATAATGTTCATTAAACTTTACTTTTGTAAGAAATATAGTATTTCATTTTTTTAAAATTTAACTTACGTTTAAGCATATTAAGAAAAAAATGACGAAATGGTTAAGTTATAATTAATTTTATTATATTTTTGATATAAACTGTCGATTCTTTAATGTTACAGAATGATTTAATGTGGATTTAGTAGAAAATAAAACGGGAAAAATTTTGAAATATGTAAAATTGTAGCTGTTAATTAACTGTTAGCTACTTTTCATTACTAAATTACTTATTTTTATTGCTTCCACTTAATAACTTATTTAATTTTAGTATTCAAAGAAAGTAATAATTAAGTGTAATAATATTCTCTGTTTTATAGCTAAAGTAATTTATTAAAGCACGTAGTACATTTACAGAAAAGAAACTAAAATTTATTATATTCATTTAAGTAGTTAACTTTTTTCCATAAAATGTCAATATCTATTAAACATTAAAGGCTGATTTTTAAATAATTTATCAGTAACTTGATATATTAAAACAGTTTAAATTATTAAATTATTATTTTATTTTTAATAATATAAGAAAGGACTTTTAATATAGGCCTAGACAAATGAGACTGCAACATGCTTGAGTGATTTTCTGAGTTCATATTTTGCTACTTGACAATAGCCTGTTATAAAAAATTGTTTATTATAAAAATTTTTCACTTTTTGGTCCAAAATACTTTGCAATATACTTTTTACTCTTTCAAATTTATTTTGGTGCTTTTTGAGTATAACAATAATTTCGCATCGTTGGAGTTACATTGCCAGAGTAATCACTTGTCATCTTCCACACGTGACACAATAAATAATCAGTAGCAATGTAATGCATCTCATAGCCATTGCGTTAATAATCACGTATTACAAGGCCTTTCAGATGTCGAGAGAGAGAATCGCCATTTATCTTTTTGAGACCTCAATATATTATAAAAGTAAATATTGGACATTGCTTAATTTTTTAATAATAACATTTGATAAAATAAAAGATTTTTTTTATTACACAAGGATTGAATTGGATTGATGGAATAAAGCAACGCAACACCTGGGCAATCTGCCAAAGATGGGTTTCTCCCGCGGAGATTTTTATGTGAAACTGGCCCCTATTTAAATGTTAGACGCTTAAAGAAATACGAAAACTGCACGTGAGCAGCTCGTTAGTGAAACGTGAACCTGTGACCGATTACACACGTTCAATGGTTTTATCCACTAGGTCACCGATGGACTCTTAATATACAAGAAAAAACAATGTAATAAATTATTCATAACGAATTTTTTTGAGGCCCACGTAAATGTGCCAAATGCCAAATGGCCCTGCAACTAAATATTAAGTTATTATGGAAATGAAATAAAAATTTATAATACAAGATGTAAAAATTAAAATGCAGCAATTTGTACTGAGTGAATTTTTAAAATATTCATTAAATTACAACACAAATTAGAAGAAGTGTATACGTACTTACACTTATTTATTTATACTAATTTGTACGGAGTGTTTTATTTACTGTAATATAAGTATGTATATAGTCTACATATATAAGTATATAGGCCTATAATCTAATATAGATTATTCACATCTAGTTATCTAAATATATTAATATACAATCTGCTAAGTATATTTAAATATATTATTATCAATATATTCTCTACTAGCAAATGCATTTTGCTGCTGCTAGAGAAGAATATTTATTATGTCATTTGGAACTACAGAGAATATTTTTCATACAATTTAAGTTTTTATTTTAAAAGCTTTTTTATGATTCGTGATAAAATTATATTAGACATCAAAACTTACAAGTTAGTGTAATATTTAATATAATTTTTCGAAAAAATAAAAGTAAAAAAATCAATTTACGTAACGATTTTGAATTAACATTTTTCTTTATTAACTACTTTAAATTAGAAATAATTCTAAACGTTAATTTAAATAAATTTAATGCATATCATCCTTGGCTGTTTTAGGTTATGTAAATTTAGGCAAGCCTAAATTCGCTAGGTCTCTTTTATACAATGTTAACTAATGTATCAAGCAAAAATTTGATACTGTACAAGATCCAGAATCGTAGAGCTAACTGAAACTGGATTAAGACCGAGTATCGACAACCATATTTATATAACACAGCTCTAAAACAGCTAATATAAAGAATGAAGTATTAAAATGCAAAAATTAAGTATTCTAAAACAAAATTTCAAATTTTAAGTTTTTATATTTAACTTACAACTTCCTGAAAAGTTCATAGGATGGGTAATGGCATCATATCTGTCTATACTCAATGCCACTAGAACATATGTTGATGAATACGTAACTAATACCTAGACGGAAAAAATAAATAAAAAGTTAGTTACTATAAAATCTGGAAATATATTTGTTTATGTAAATTTTCTACATAAATATGCAAGAATAAATTTTATAGCTAAAAATTCGATCATTTTTACAAGACAAATTTACATATTGAAAAGAAACGAAAAATCTTGATGGTCCAAAATTCAGTTTACCACTGTAAAGACTAAATTTCTACTTTATTTAGATGTTTTATTAGTTACAAACCTTGTGAGTATTGTTTAAAATTAGCTCCATCTATTCAATGTACAAAGCTTCGACATATTTTCACAAATTACTGATTTTTTGCAAAAATTGCAGAATTATTTGAAATAAACACGGTTAACTAATTTCTGGACCATCGTTTACTTACAAAAATCAGTTATAACGACTAATATAAAGCAATTTATGTCATAATAATTATATAAATTTTAAAAATTCGCAAATCTAAGATAACTTATTTAGAATATTAAAAATGGAAACCGCAGAAAAAAAATTAATTTAAATTTCTAAAATAACAAGTTACTAATTTCATTTTTATTAAAATAATAATTTAAGGTAATAGGAGTATGTTGTTAAGTAAATAAATAAATAAAGAAATAAAACTGAAGGAAGTACAGAAATTCTCAAATTTCATCTCATTTCAAAGTTATTGATTTTAAAATGCTTTGTAAATTGCCAAGTGAACGTCTATTACGAGAGACGTTAAAACAGAAAAGCTGTCACATCTTTTCTCACGTCGTCCAGGGAATAATACCATAAATGACATATTTTCATGTTAATAGTGTAATGTTAATTAACTCGGATCAAATATCATTCTAGTAAAAATCTATCAAAAGATATAAAAACATCTGGTTTGATCTAAACTAAACAGTAAAATAATGTTTATGATAAAATTTATATGATATATATAACGAGATTTACTTTAATATGTTGTATTTTTTAGTGCATTTTAGGATATTTTAAACATGAAGTACCTTGCAGAGGGCCACTGACTAGAACTAAATAAATCAGTTTCGGAATGTAGAGAGGCAGTTATAAGCAATAGCAATATGATATTTTGATACTGATACAGATATTCTCTGCTTATTTTTTCATATTATACTTTTTGTCAAAGGTCTATTGCTATATATGTCTAATCCCTGGAGGCGTAATGGCATTTCCTTTCATTCTATTGTTCGATAAAATCCGAATGTTGACTTTTATCATCTTTAAACTGAAATCCTTGCAAACAACAAGATTTATAAAGTGTAATGTGTTTTTCCAAGTAGTAATCTCCTAGTAAACGAACTTATAATTTATTTTCTTTTTATTATTATTACTTTTTTAAAGTTAATTGTCATATTTATGTACTGTACTTTATCATTGTCTTTATGGTGAAGTACTGTACGTAAATGATATAATTAAATTTAAAATATATTAGGTTTTTATGTATTGAATACATAAAGCGATTAATTTTAACTAAGAAAAAAAAGTATATAGTATATAGAGTAGTTCAAAAGTTAGTTAACCAATTTTTGTGGTGTGTAGTCTAGATCGTGAATACGAACAAAATAATGTATAAAATTCATAATACAGAGTACTTCTGAATTTTATATATTAATATATATATAGGGTAACCCAAAAGTCAGGTAACTTTTTTGTAAATAATTCAACAATTTTGCAAGATTATCAATTTATGAAACTGTGTTAAATCGTTATAATTTGTATTCAATATATCGAAGAAGACACATTTCGTTTTGAACGATTTTTACAAAGTTTATAGATAACTTATTATAATAATAATTTTAGTCTTTTCATTGGTTAACTGACTTTTGGATTATGTATATTTGTCAGTATACAAAATTCATAATAGTCTTGAATTTTTTAAAATATTACTATCGATGTATATACTGTAGTGTAAAACGTGCCCCAAAAGTTAAGTAACTACTTTCTTTCAAACAATTCATAATTTCTGTAAGTAATAAAATATTTAACGGCAATGTAGTGCTTACGATAATTACTGACGTCTGAACCACCCTACATACAGTACTTTTAAGAGGCATTAAAATTTTTTTATTTAATGATAAAATGCTTTTTGAAAATTAATTTTAATTATAAGTTTAATTTAAAAATTAAATAAGGAATTAATACAGTAAATTTTCGCGTAATTAACTCAATTAAGCCTAGTTGATAAGTAAAGCAAATGTGAACTATATTGGTTCTAATTTAATATTAGAATCTAATTCTTGTTTGATTTCTGATAAGAAAGTTTGTAAGAAAAGAGAAAAAACAAAAACATAAAAGTAGATTTTTTTCTTTTTAATTTTTTTTATTGTCAGCTGGAAAATAACAATCATTAGACAAAATTCAATAGAAATTTAATGTGTGCCAACAACAATCAGCAACAACAACAATTTGTGAATTAAATGTATTAGTTAATTTTGATTTTTTTAATTTAAAATTAAATAAAATATTGTAAAAATGAATAAAGAAAATTAAGACAGGAATTTTTATTTACCAATTATTTTAAATGACTGCTTTCAAATTCTCTTCTTTAAATAATAAATGAACTATTAAAGACCATAGCAAAGAAATTAAATAATATTAAATGTATTTTATAAAATTAAAAAAATATCTGAAAATAAAATTTTTAGCAACTAAATTCTAGAAAGTTTAGCTTTTGTTAACTTTATTTATTTATGAAGAGGGATTCTAATGTTAAGGATTTCTATACTTATTTATTATTCAATAGTGAAGTGAAGTGAAAAACTAGGCATTTTTCTTGATTGCTACGCACTAAATCCTTCAAAATAAACGATATTTTAAATGTTCTCCTCAAAAAACCATAAAATTTCAACAACGATTCACAATGACCATTATAACTCAAGTCGAATGTTCTTTCAGTTGAGTGTCTCTAAGCTTCTATTCACTTCGATCGCTACATGAAAGCTTCAGACTATTTGCTCAATAAGAGGATTTCTTAAAAAGCTTACACGACTTTTGATAAACAATGTTATAATAATATATTTTTATATATCATTATAAACTCTTATATGCTAAATATATTCATATATTTATACACCCGAGAATAAAGANTTGTTAGGCTAAACATCAATGAAAATTCAACACGAAGTTGGTTAATAGCGATATACTAATAAACTAATTACATGGGATATACTAATATCCTAATATACTATACTAATAATGTATTTTTTTCCTTCTTTTCGGTTATCCGATTTTTTTCAGTTATCCGACCAACCTGAGTCCCCAATTGATGCTCTACTGTATTTTTATTAATCATGAATTGCAAAAAGGTAAGTGAAAAGCAACAGAAAACTAAAAAAATGACTAGAATCACAATGGAACTGAAAAAAAAGATTGTTGAGGAATATGAAGGTGGTATGCGTGGTTGAGATTTAACTGTTGCATTCCGTATTCTGAGAACGACTATATCGACAATCGTGAAAAATAAAGACATTATTAAATCTGCTAATGTTACGAAAGATGTTAAATCAATTTCTAAACAGAGATCGAAGACATTAGATCATGTGAGAAATTGCTTTTGCTTTGGATAACTGAAAAACAGTGTACTGGCGACAGCGTATCAGAAGCAATTATTTGCGAGAAAGCTAAAAAGATACATGCTGATCTCATGAAAAATCAAGCAGGAACTAGCCAGGAAAGCGAGGTGTTTAAAGCCAGCCATTTTGTTTTTACATGAGAACAGATTAATCATTTTTACATTACTTCTTATGGGAAAAGTTGGTATACATCCAATTCGGTATGAGTCCAAACATCAGGAACGGATTAAGGTCGTATACTGAGGTTCCACTGTACGTGACATTAAAGAAAGCCACAGTATTGAACACACATCACATTGTTAGGAAGTTTCTAGACATGGACACTTATACCAATAACACAGAAGCTTAATTTTACACTTATTTGGATAGTTATGTCTTGACTTTGGTATAGCACCAGTATCAGTGGAGCATGACATTTGCAACATTATTATTATTGTTGTTGTTGTTGTTGTTATACAATTAATATGATTGGAAAAAATAAATTTTATATTTAATAACGATAAATTGATAAAAAAAAATAACTAAAAATGTATATAAATACCTGCAGAAATTTGATCAGTTTACATACAACATTCCCTGCGTAAAATGCCACAGTAGTTCTCCAGATAATATCAGTCAGTACATTAATTAGACCGACTGTCAGATCTGTAAGAAAAAAGTAAAGTTTAAAGATTGTGATCGACAGTTTGAAAGAAAATAAAAAAAGTCTCAAATCCAAGTTTTAGTTTAACCAGAAATCTAGAAATACAAATATTTAATGGAATTTATTTACTTAACAAAGTGTTAGCGAAAAACTAAATTCGAAAGCAATTCTTTTATAGTTTAAATAAAGTTTATTAGGAACATTTTTTTTTTGAGTATTTAAAGTTAAAATATTGCTAGTGATAAATAATAAGAATTCATTTCATAATCTATATTTACAACTCCATTAACTTGTATTTACTTTCTACTCAAAAGTAATAGTTTTATGGGAAATTATCAGAATTATCAGATCATCTTCATCATATACTGATGCAATAACCGGATCTTCTAAAAAAATAATTTCTATTACAAAATGTTTTAGTGCCTTTTCTGAGTTGCGAACATTATTAAGAATGTAACATCATTCATACTAAAAATATTCTAAGTATAATTTTCTATTATAACTCCATCTTATCCATTTCCTGAAGTAGTATAAGTTTTCCGCGCTTCTTTCATGTATAAGAAAGATAATTATTATTTTTTTTTATTAAGTTATTCTTGAATATGTTTGTAAGAAACCCAAGAATTTATAAAAGCTCAGCATCAAAATCACGTGGCGATCAAAATTCTGATATGAATTAAATTAGCACACCAAAACCAAAATTGTCACATATTCTGGCATTTTTATGAAGATCTTAATAGCTAATGGCTAGAATTTTATTATAAAATCGAGAAAAATTATTTAAATTATTAATTTAGAAAAAGAAGAAAACACATTAAAGTGTAGATATTTTAAATGTGTTTTTAACATATAAGGTGACAGAAAACTCAATTAACCAAGACTATTACACAAATCAAGACAGCCCAAAAAATATAATTAGTAATAATTCGTATAAAATGAATGTTGTACATGGTATATTGAACAAAGCTTTTTAAAACTCTTTTAGCTGAAAATTACAATAAAACTTTCTTTAAAATGGCTAATTGATTTTGGCCACTCTTTGAGTTTGTTCGATGTCTTGATTGTTATCTGCATATTTATGTTAAATATACATTTTAATAACGTAGATTCCAATCAAAAAAGAATTAATGAAGTATTGCTCTTCATTAAATAAAACAAAAAATAATTGATTTATAAATTTTGCAAATTGGTTTTTGATATTTTAGCTTAAAACAATGTAAAACATTGTCTTAAAAATAGAATGCCGTCATTTCTTTTAAAATATAACATTATCGAACGCGTTTCTTTTTGACTAAATCATTAAATCATTAAAACTTTTCCTGAATGGATCTCTCGTATTAGAACGAATAATGAGTTTATAATTATTCAGAACTAATAATTAATAGTTTTAGAAGAAATTTTTTTTCTGTTTATTTTCGAAAATTTTCTTATTTTTTCTTATTTTTTAGATTTACATATTTCTTTTTACATCAATCTGAAATAAAAATCTAATTTTATGAAATTAACTTAAATCGATGTATTTATTTATTATTTTTTTAGCTAGAGAAATACAAACATTTAAACATTTTGTCGTTGAATTTCTATTTATAAAGATTTCATACAAAACGAGCAATTATTTATTGTGACGATGTCACAATAAATAATTGCTTGTTTTGTATGAAATCTTTATAAATAATGCCGGGCTGAAACTTTTAATTTATTTAATTTAAAATATATGCGCTCCACCTCAAATTAGTAGTGGCTTGCTCCTATACATCATATTTTTCCTTTAACAATAAAGTTGTGCTGATCATCTATCACCTTTAAGGGAAAATTTTTGAATTGAAATAACATGACCTCCTGTTTGCATCGGTTGTTTGTATATAGTTCATTGGGGCCTTCTGCCTCAAAGGTTTTCATATCTAAGCTCGTCTTTCATTTATCTAACTCCATTCTCGAGATTAAGGAAAGACGGACAAACGACTATGAGAATTTATAGGTCTATAATGTTTCCAAACTGTAGCCCAATTACATTTTTCCTATTTTAAAATCATATTTTTAAAATATATTTATTGTTAAAAAGTAAGAAATTAATCAAAAAGTTTGATATCTTAACGTCATTTTTTAATAAGAGCCAAATAGCTTTATTTAAAAAAACAAATTCTTCATAAAAAAGCACTAAAATATTAAATAAAAATAGAAAAAAATAGCTTATTTATTTTATAATTTTATCATTAATTTATTTTTCTACATACAAATTATATTAGGCTACTTTAAATAACTAGATAAATGTATGTTTTTAATTATAAAACGTATTAAAAAATACAGTTTATGTATTATATATGAAATTGTTATAATGTAGATTATGAATCATAATGTTAATTAAATCATGAACATAATTCTTCATTCAGACAACAACCCGCTTTTACGACTAGTATCAATATTCTACTATTAGTATATACAATCACATATTTAAGAACCATATTTACTTTTCGTTCATCTCAGTATAATATTATATATATTGTATATTTTTAAACTGATTTCCAGAAACGTAATATCAATTCACGACATTGAGTTAAAGGGAGATGAAAGACTCACTTTATGACGGATTGCTTTGCTTATAGATCGTATTTTAAGATGACAATTAGGTCGTAAAAATCGATTCTACTGTATAAATATCAATTATTGAGTGTATCGATTGTCGCTGGAAAAGTTACTAAAAATGTTTTAAAAAAATAGTTTTACATAATTTTTCGTAAATCTTTTGGAAATTTAATAGGGATAGGCTATACTTGAATAAATCCAAACTAAGAAAAACAAAAAAATAATTTAAAATATTTTAAAATCTATTTTGAATTTTTTTAAAAATTGTTTAATGTATTTAAAAAGTATATTTCAAATACAATTTATAAAAATTAATATATTTTGTATTAAATGCTATGAAGGATAATTATCATTAGAAAATTGTAAATAAATTGTAATTTTCACATAAAATTATTTTTAATAACATAATTTTTGCTTTTTCCATTGAAAAATTTTCATATCAGATTTTTAGTGATTTTAAATCGCCACGATTATTATTGTATCGGGATTCTAATCGTGCCAGAATTTTGGTTATCATGATTTTCTTCATGTTCGGATTTAGATCTATCGGAGTTCTGATCGTGTCGGGATTTTGTTTTATCGGAATTCTGAGTTTTCAGGATTTTAACCTGTCGTGATTTTATTTTAGTGGGAATTATGAATTATCAGAATTTTGATTGTGTAATATTTAGGTTTATATGAATCCAAATGCTGTTAGGATTTTGCTCTATTCAGACCGTAACAGTGTTAGGATTTGCTGTATTGGGATTCTGGTGGTGTCAGGATTCTGGTGCTTTCAAAATTTAATTTTATCCGAATCCTAATTATGTCAAGATTTTAACTATCATTCTTTTCTGATTTGTCATGATTCTGATGGTATCTTAAACTTAAGCTTGGTAAATTTTGTTTCTTAATTTAGAAACTTATTTATACAATTAAATATCAAAACAAATTCAAAAAGAAAAACATTAATGAAATTGATCTTTAATGCACTTTTAAAAGTTTAAAAAAAATCAATATTAGTTAATATTTTAATTAAAATAACTATTGTTATTTTTTAACTATAATTATATAAATTTTATGAAGAGGAAAAAAATCTTGTAAAAATAAATGTTGTAAAAAAATCTTGATGAAATTTGCTGACAGAGAAATATTCTATGCATTATATTGAAACTCTTTCAATTAAATTTCTTAAAATTACTTTCTAAAAAATTTTTAAAGATATTATGAATTCCAGAATTGTTTTGGTTAATTTTGATTTTAAAAAAGGAAATTAAATAAAAAAGACAAGATTAAATTTTCTGAAACTTCTTGAATTAACCGTCAAAATCTATTTTCTGAAAGTTTATCATTTTCTTTACAATTAAGAAGAATATTTTTCGGCATTATCTGAAAGCGACCATTACAAAACATTTTTCTAAAGCTTTTGTCTTCGAAAATGTTTTAAAGTTTCCAGCTTTTTTCATGATTGCACTTGCAAATCTCATTATAATAACAAATAAATTTATTTATAAACGAAAAAATAAAAATAAAACTTAAAAATAATGCTTTAACGTAAAAATTTAGATATTCAAAGATTTAAAACTTTATAAAAATTTATTCTTATTATTTTAATTTAAAATGTTCTATGGATATTTGGCATAAGGAAAAGTATCACAGAATAACAATTAAATTCAGTTATAAAATAAAGTATATCAAGAATTTATCTCAAGAAATTATTTTTAAACGTATTTAAACGTTAAAAGTACATAAAAAATGGCTTTCTTTGTAATTTTTCTAAAAATTAAAGTGATTTCTCGATATTTTTAGTGTAAGGAAAGTACGAAAAATAACATAAACGTGGTTTTAAAATGTCTTGCAAAACTTTTCAATGTTTATTTATCTAACAAAACTGTCACAAAATAATTCATTTTAAAGTTTTACTAATATTGATTTATAAAATAAATATTTTTCATGAAGACTAGAAAGAATTTTTCAATAAACTTTATAATATAAATCCCTAAAAAAGAAGAGAGAGAAGAAAATAGATACATATCTCTGAGATATCTTTTACTTGAAATTCAGAAAGACTGTTTCAACAAATATGGAATAACCATGACGAATTCAAAATATTTTTACTTAGATCTATTCAAAAGAGTAAAAATATAAACGATCCATATATATTGCTGGCAATATGAGATTTTCTTAAAAGTTTGGTATTTTGTATTTCCCTGTTTTATATAGGATAAAAAGGTGACTTTTCCGATTATCTATAACCATGGCCAGATTTAGACTTGTTGAGACCCTAAGCCAGAAGCGGAGAACTTGAGGTATACAGACTATACGTGGCCTTTTCTGGCTTCTAATATGGTCTGATATAATATAAAATAATACGAGTTGAAATTACTGCCGTGAATTTTGAGTTATGAAAATGCTTTTTATTCCTTTTTAAATAAAAATTTCTATTTAAATACAATACAATATATATGGATATTTTCGTGTATGTATGACGAATGTATAGGCCTACATTTTTATATAACCTGTAACTAGCTCGCTCATTTTAAACCAATTAAAACAACATTCCATTTCATATAAATCTCATAAAGATTCCTATGAAATGTGATGTGGTCTTTTGATTAAAAATGGTTCCTCCCCTTCGTTCTAAGCTATAATGTATAAGCGGCCTTTCTTCTTCACTAAATTATAATGAATTTAAAAGCACTAGACCTTAAATTATTTCGTAAAACGAGATCCTAAGCTATATTTTGTTAAACTTATGTAAATCTAGTCCAAAACTTATGTTTATAACAATATCCTTAGATTAAAACATCAGCACTGAAGAAACTGTGAAAGAATATAAATTTTGCAATGATCCTTTATCTTTTTTATTAGCCATTTTGTTACCTGCAATACCAAACTTTGATTACTTTCTTTCCACCATAATTTGTAAAAATGAAATTAAAAAGGAACTTACCTGCTAAAGCTAGATGCATGATGAAAAAGTTCATTCGGGATTTACGATTTTTTGATAGCGATAAAGCAACCAAAACTGCTGTATTTCCAACTACAATCATTGTAAATAAAATCCACAAAAATGTCAATTGCTCAGTCTGTAAATAAATAATTCATATTAATTTTCTTTCCTTTTTTTTCTTTCTTTTCATATTTAAAATTATATCAAATCAGAAAAAATAAAGCTCGCTTCACTATCCCATAAGTGAATTTCTCAATTCTTTGTAGTACAAAATATGTCATATTGGTCGTCATGACGACCACTTCTATAGAAAGTAAAGACGATTGATTGAGTACAATCTAGAAAGCTTCCATTACATCATGTACAAATCTGGAACTTTATCTCCCTTCAAAAATCTATTTTGGCCTCATTTTTCTCTTTCTTTGTTTATTACATAATATACATTAATGTATTTTTCATTAAAAATTCCAAATTTAACATTCAAAAACTTTAATATTACATTTAAATCAATTAAAATGAAATCGAAAGCGATTCATAATGTGAAATGCTCATTAAAAATTATTTTTCAACTTAATTTTGATTGATTATTAAACTGAAAATTCTAAGTTAATTACTTTATTATACAACTGAATATTTAAAATTAATAATAATATATTTATTTTATTCTTATAAAATTTTAATAGTAAAATATCTCATCTTAGTTCATCACATTTATCATTGAGTATCCTATTTACATCCCAAAGAAAATAAATCAAAGCTACAATAAATCTATTCTTGAAAGAATGATCATCAAAAATTTAGAAAAAAACCTTTTTTTCTGTTCCAGAAACCTTATTTGCTTCATTTATTTTACCATCATTATCAAGAAAAAATTTATTTTTCTTCGGCTATTTGATAATGAATCACTTTTTTTACAAATGAGTTTTTGATTACGGGTGTGTTTTTTGTTAAAAATCCCTTTATTATTATTGAAATTACTGTATAAAATATTAAATTTATTCTGTTAGAAGGTTAGTGATGGTGACCGCGATCTCTTGCTGATGTGATAAATATAGATATTGACTGCTGTAGAGATGTATTGCGACTCTAGCATTCAGTTGAAACCGCTCTCATCTGATGTATCAAAGACATTAAATTACTAAGTTCAGCTTTAAAAAAATTATATTAATTTACGACCAAAGTTTTACTTTTAAAATTAAATTTCAAATATATTTTCGCTTGAATCAACATTAAATGTTAACTCGATGATAATCCTTAAGATATTAAATACTTTTTAATATTGATGAAGAAAATATAACTCTCTCTATTCTTTCAAATTCTTTACAGTTTAAAATTCACCATTAAATATTTAATTCGTCTCTTTTCAATATAAAATTGCAATAAAATTCTAATAAAAATGGAATTTCTTTGAAGCTTTGTGTAACGTTAAGTACGATTCTTATGAATAAGATATTTAGAAGATGAGAGATGATGAAGAAAACAGTCATTTGTAATTTAAAAAAAAAAACGACATTTAATTTTTTTATATTTCATTTAATTATGAAATTAAGGTGTAATGTAAATTAATTTTTAAATAAGGATTTAGTTTTATTGCTTTTATTGTAATATATGTTATAAAATTTTATTTACTTCAATGAAGTTTCATCTTAGATGTAGTCATACATCTTTTAGATTCTGAGAGAGATTACACATGAAATTTTCAATAATGATACCTTTCTACAGTAGTTGAATCATAGAAAAATATAAAATTTCTTTCTTTTTCTACTTTCTTGCACTTCTTTTTCCAGAAGTAATAAAGCAAAACTTGAATTTAGAAAGAGAAGATTCATATTTTCTCCGTTATATTTACTACATAAAATATATTCTATTCATAAAAAAGTAGGAGTTAGATTTCGAAGAGAATTCACATTTTAAGAAATTTTGAATGTGATGTTTACGTGTTTATGGTCAACATTAATCTGATTCCATCATAAACGAGGAAAGAGGTTAAAAAAATTTTTGTTTTCGCATCATGACACTGATTACTCTTCAGCAACTCGGAACCGGAAACGGAAGTTATTAAAAGTTTAAAAAACAAGTACTTAAATTATGGACACATTTTTTGCATTTTTCTTCGAAATTATGAATAATTTCGTGCTAAACATTTTTATTAAAAAAAAAATAATATAAGCCTGCCCAAAAGTCAGTTAACCAAAAAATTTCAAACTAATTTTAAACAATTGCATATTATTATTCCTACAATGATTGTAAAATATATCCTGGTTACCTGATTTTTGGACTAACCTGTATGATGTGATCATAATTTCTATAAAAATATAAAAAATAGTTTTATTAAGTAGTTATAGGATAAATATAGCAATGATCGACATTGATATAAATTTTTCATTTTTTTTATGAGTGTTAAGATATATGAATACTGACTAGTTATTCTCTATAGCAATTTTATTAGTGGCCTGTGAATTGATAGTAGTCTATCGAGGAGTTAACCAAGTTATTCATTCATCACCATTATGTGTATGTATAACATTATTAATAGTAAAATAATTTGTAAGTGTTCATTTAAGCTTATCCTTTATGATACAATTTTTATTAAATATAATATAAACAAATATAAATGTGCCACTGAACCGTAAATGGTACAGTACACTGTATTTTTAAATTAGTTTTGTAAACAAACGATAAAAAGTTTTAACATAAACGTATTGAAATAATTTGCATAAACAATAAAGAAATTTTAATTTAATTTAGCATTTAATTTAGGTAAATTAGTTCTATCCGTCACATTAAAATTGGCTTTATTAGATTGCATTTAGTATAAATTGTTTTTATTGAAGTATGTAAAAGATACCCCAAAAATTAGTTAACCAAGACATGTTTTTATTTAACTGTTCCAAACCGGTTTTAACCGTTATTAAAATAACCTTGTCTTAACTGACTTTTGGGCTGTCTTATATTCAAAATAAGTATATTTATTTTTAAAACGTGTGATTTAATTAATAGTTTTTATTAAATGCCCGATAAATTTCATTCATAAAATATAATAAAGTATAAAAAGTTCTCCCTTTTAAAAGTGATTTTTACTTTATTTTAGTTTGAGTATAAACAATTCGTTATAAAACTTTAAAAGTTTGTTTGATTGTCTGTTCAATCAGGAATTCTCCTTAAATGGAAGAAAATACAATCTTAGATTTACTATGGACTCAATTTTCTATTAAACAAAGTAAAAACTTTAATTGGCATCAAACAATTAGAAGCATAACGTTTCTGATTTGCAGAATATATCGAGAGATTTCAATTTCCGAATTATTAATTACTTTACATAATTTTAATTAAATCTGATTATAGTTTCAAATAATTAAAAATTGATTATATTTAATTCGAATAATTAAATCAATATTTTAATTTTTAAACATTACTCACTTTTCTTGGTTTAGAGTGTAACTTATTGAGTATTGAAAATTTAAGAAAGTTTATGAAATATATTCTGATATACTACTGTTGATTTTATAGATTTTTTACCTTTTTTAAGAAATTGACTCTTCTAATGCCTTAAAGACCAAAGCAATGACAGATAAATCCTTTAATAGAACTTGACATATGTTATGCAGGTGTTGCAACAGATATTTTTCTTAATGCTTTGCTGGAGATAACAATCAAACAAAACAATTTAAAACATTTTCTGTCACCATTCTTATTCAGCAATCCCCATTTTTATAATTGATTTCAGTTTATTTGTCTACCGATGACCCGATTCGAAAATTCCTTATTTAGGAATTATTATATTTTGTAACTCCATTCATAAAAGCCTTTATTGATGTTATTTTTTTTTAAACTATATCACAGCTCTGTTCTCCTTACAAGTTAGTACCACTCTGTATTATTTTATTAAAGGCTTAAATATTTTTTAATTAATGAATTTCAGTGATTTTCTATAATATTTAGTGGTTTATTTATGTAATGTATCTCTTATGAAAAATTCAGATGTAAAACAAAATCTAGACCAACATAGGATGTAATGAGATAGAGAAATGATGATCAGTTAACAAGGGAAAAACAAATATTTTTTAACTATATCATAATATGTTCTTTCGAATATCACTTCATATCTTTCGTTAAATATTTAGATATTTTTAAATTAATGAATTATAGCAATTCTGTCTAATATTTAATATCTTATTTATATATTTCTTACAGAAAATTCAGATATAAAACTAGATCTAGGTCAACATAGGACTATAATGGAATCAGAAAATGATCATCAGTTAGTAGAACCAAAACAAAATTTTAAAAAATTCTTCTTCCTTTACTTTTTGCAAGACAGAAAAATATTAAGAAATCAAACAATATGTTTAAAAAAATGAAATAAAATTTATCTAATTTCTTTTGACGTTTTCGTAAAAGATAATAATTCAACAAATCAAAGATTATTTTTTTTATATAAAATTTTTCTAGAGAAAGTAATTCTAGAAATCAAAGAATTAAATAATTTAGAACGGTTATAAAAATTTATTTACTTCAATGAAGTTTCATCTTAGATGTAGTCATACATCTTTTAGATTCTGAGAGAGATTACACATGAAATTTTCAATAATGATACCTTTCTACAGTAGTTGAATCATAGAAAAATATAAAATTTCTTTCTTTTTCTACTTTCTTGCACTTCTTTTTCCAGAAGTAATAAAGCAAAACTTGAATTTAGAAAGAGAAGATTCATATTTTCTCCGTTATATTTACTACATAAAATATATTCTATTCATAAAAAAGTAGGAGTTAGATTTCGAAGAGAATTCACATTTTAAGAAATTTTGAATGTGATGTTTACGTGTTTATGGTCAACATTAATCTGATTCCATCATAAACGAGGAAAGAGGTTAAAAAAATTTTTGTTTTCGCATCATGACACTGATTACTCTTCAGCAACTCGGAACCGGAAACGGAAGTTATTAAAAGTTTAAAAAACAAGTACTTAAATGATGGACACATTTTTTGCATTTTTCTTCGAAATTATGAATAATTTCGTGCTAAACATTTTTATTAAAAAAAAAATAATATAAGCCTGCCCAAAAGTCAGTTAACCAAAAAATTTCAAACTAATTTTAAACAATTGCATATTATTATTCCTACAATGATTGTAAAATATATCCTGGTTACCTGATTTTTGGACTAACCTGTATGATGTGATCATAATTTCTATAAAAATATAAAAAATAGTTTTATTAAGTAGTTATAGGATAAATATAGCAATGATCGACATTGATATAAATTTTTCATTTTTTTTATGAGTGTTAANTATTTTCGAAATTTTTGGAATATTATAAGCTTAAATTGCCAATTTTATATTTTACTTTTTACTTCTGGTTATTTTATATAAATTTGAATTAAATAATTATAAATATAAAATTAGATTATTTCTCAGTTTCTATTAAGATAATTCTTCAATTTATTTCTTAACTTTCACTGAGATTTTTGCCAATTCAATTTTTAAAAATTCAACTTTTCCTTCAAAATCAGCTCAAAAATATTTTTATTATGAATTATTTTTCAATCTTTATTATTTTTAAAGACTTTCATAAATATATAAAATGAATCATAAATTTTCAAACACACTTTGCCTTGTATAGAATTAATAATGCAGGAATAATCGTTTATCTTCAGTTACCACGCTTCTCTTTAACATTGCATAATCAATTTACGAATTGGTTTTGATTAAAGTAGACCTATTTTCTAATTAATATTTTAAATATCTTGTCTTATGATTATTGCAATAATAACAGATGGAAGACAATAAAATTTTAATAGTTTTGAATATATTCTGCTCTGTTAAACTAATATATCACAATTCGGAAACTCTACAACAAACCAATGAAACTAAACACTTTCAATATCACAATATTCGAGTAATGAATATATTAATGTAAGTAAATTAAGCAATTTCTTAATTAAAATTATACATTTTGAATTTCAAATGTAATAAATATATTGATGCAGTGTAATAAAATGTGTTTTAAAGATAATCCTCAGTTTTACGACGATTATTCATTAATTTGTTCTTAGTTTATACTAGGATTAATTTCTCGGTTTCTACTAACATTATTCTTCGCTTTATTTCTAAGTTTCTATTAAAATTATTCTTCAATTTATTCCTTGTTTCTGCCAAGATTGTTTCCCAATTTATTCCTCCACTTTTACAACGATATTTGTGAAGTTATTCTACAGTTTCTACAAAGATTATTTCTCAATTTATTCCGCATTTCTGTCAAGACTGATTTTCAATTTAATCTTCCATTTCTACAAAGATATTCCTAATTATTCCTTAGTTTCTGTAAAGACTGTTTCTCTATTTATTCCACAGGTTTCAGTAACGTTATTCTTCAGTTTATACAAAAAAATATAGAATACATTTCTTGATTTATTCTTTAGGCACTGTATATATAAACATAAAATATAAAAATTATTAAAACACTATAGTTAACATAATTAATTTCTGATTGATAGCATATTAAAATTGATAATTGTTAATATCATTATCTCCACAGTTTGATTTACAGGACATTTGATTTGAGAACAAGTGTTAACAAGTCAAGATTATGTAAACTGGTATTGTAATGAAGATAATTTATTATTCCTAATTTCACTTAAACTAGTTATACATATAATAATTTCGTTTTACGTATTAATGAAATGCTTCATTTTGTACTTTAAATTAAAGTATAGAAAAGTTATGGTATAACATGATTACAAGTGGCTTAATTTTATATACTCTGATGCATAATTGTTAATTAGAAATTCGTTTAATATGAAACATAACAGATAATTTAATAGTTGTAGTTAAAATTATCCGTAGAAATCACACGAATACATTCCATAAATTGCCATAAATTGAGGTGAAATTTGATAATTTGGATAATGTTTCATGCTCTTAAGGAAACGGCGTGGAGTAATTGTTTCAAATATTAAAAAAAATATTAATTTTTATAAATAAATTTCAATTAAAATTTTAAATTAATGTTATATTATTATTATATTTATTTTTTAAATTATCAATGATAGCCTGAAAGTCCGTGCAACTTTCAATATTTAAATTCATTTAAATAAGTTCCTCAAAACATACAATCAAACTCGTATTTAGTGCCATCGATTGTTAGTGTCTTAAATTTCCACTAAATCGAGTGTAACGCTAAACTGAAGTATTTCAAAAAATAAGAATTATATATACCGTAGTAATGAGGTCTGCACGCAAGTTTGAGTTTGAAAGGCGCATGATTTTGTTTGTAATGCAAATTCGTACATTTATTAAATCATAGACATTGAAGAATTTTGTAGTTAATATTTATGGGAAAGATCCGTTTGCGAGTATTCATTGGCGTCACTAATTAGGAAGATTCTACAGTATATCGAGTATTGACTTTACAAAAGCAATAAAATAATTTTAAAATGAAGACGTCAGAAATAAAAAAATTTCTAGTTAAAAGTAAAATATTTTTTAAAAAATACAAAGGTTTTATTTTAATACGACTTTATACAATATTTTGAATATTAAAAATAAATGTAAAATAAATTACATTTTATATAATACATAATTAGATTTATTTTCAGATTTTATCGACTTAAAAATTTGAAATTTGATAATAACAATAATAATAAAAAGTAAGAGTGCACAATTTAGGATTTCAACTATTTTCGAAAAAATGCTGAGTCTGTATTTTAAAGAAACACACATAGACAACGCATTAGGATTTTCTAACATATAGAATTATACCAGTCTATATATATAGCAAAGAAACTAGTTACAGCAATTTTCTGTCATATATCATAGTGACAAGTCTTTGGAAGCGATAGGGAACGACTCAAGAAGGAGTTTCTGATTTTGATCCATCTGCAAGAATTTGTCTTGTCTGCAGCACATGTTCCTCCTCCTACAAGACAATACAAGTCCTAAAGTCTTGTTTAACAACATTTCTTCTTTATTTTTTTTTATTTCATTTTGCAAACATAAATGATTGATGATTCGGGTTTTTTTAACATGTTTTTATAATTTACATAATTAATAATTTAAAACGCAACGTATTAATTAATGATAAAATTTATATGTTAAAATTCTCCCATTTTTCAACATTAGTTCTTTTCACGCTTATTTTAATCCGGTCACGAATATTGTCACGGTGTGTTCTCTCTACTAATATCCGGTCGTTTTACGTGCTATCTACAGAATAACCCGTTCCGTGGGGTCATTCGTCTTTGCCAATGTCCGTTAGGGCGATTAATAGCGCTATGTACAAGTTCGGTTCCTTTGAAGAATGGATTATCTTTATGACTCAAACACATATAGCTTTATCCTGATGTTGTGGTCAGCATTACTTACTATTGGAGTTCTTCTTCATTACACTAAGAATATTCTTTAACATTTTTACAAATAAATCTCGATTATTAATAGTAGAAATTCGTATTTTTGATACTAAAATAATTTAAATTTTAAAATAGTTCAACTTGTTATTATTAATTACGTTAACTTTATAATAAATAATGCTAATGTATAAAGTGGAATTAATCAGAAATTTTGCTTTGTTAAAGCAAAATTCCTGATTAATTCAGCATTAACATCAGAAAGCAATATTTTCTGATATATTAGGAAATTTACTTTGTAATGCTAATGCTTAATTCTTGATGCTTAATTCCTAATATATCGAGAAAGCAAAATTCTTAATGCTAATACCGGGAATTTTACAAAATTCTTGATTAATTTGGAGGAATTTATATAAAGTTTCAATTAAGAGATTGTAAGTGGGAGTCGCATTCTTCAAATTCATTACTTACTAATCGATGAAAATAATCTTTCTTTTTTTTAATCCTTTCATATGAAACAATTAAACGAACAAACAACCCACTTCATTGATTTGTCAGAAACTTATATTTTCGGCAATTACAAAAACATTTTTTTTCTTCGCTTAAGTACCGGAAAAAGTTCCATTTTTTTCTTACCTATAACCTAATTTAAAGTTTTCAACTTGATTAAATTAAACGAGTATTATAAATCGAACTAATTTAACTTAAAAATCAGATAAAAAAATAACATCAAATGCAGCAATTAAAATCAATTTTTAAGCAATTTAAACAAAATAATCGCTTAAAAACTATAAATAAATTATAAATTTTTAAAAACTATAACAATTTTTTATATGAATTATTAAATATAAATATTAAATCAAGCCGTTTTTAAAAATTTTAAGTAATGTATTAATGATTTATATACATAAATAAATTATGAATATAGCAGAAAAATTTACATAATTATTTATTTATAAACTATTTAATTAAAGGAATTTATATGTTTTCAAAGCGGAAATTGTCTGAAAAAGATTATAATATTATATTAAATATTCAGATATTTTGTATAAATGTCTAAAAGATAGAATTTTTTGAATATTTGCAGATAAATAGAATATTTATGGGACGTTGCTCGGATTTTCGACTTCATCAGTTTTTTCTGGAAAATAAAATGAAAATATATCCTTTTTTTTATTTGCATATTATTATAGAGAATATTTTTATTTTATAAATTTGAAAATGGAAAAGTTGCTTGCTGATATGACATTATTATAATTATAAGATAGCATTTTTAATTTTAAAGTTTATTCTCTGTTCTAAGCAAAAATATTTCCATTTTTTCGTCTTATAAATTAAATGAAAAATAATAATAAACGAATAGAATTTTTATTAACATTTCATTCCATGTTATGTTCAATTTAGTTGATTAATTTAGTTTAGTTTTAATCAAATGTTCGAGTGTCGGATAAGTGGGATTTACTTCGAAAATCCTTTATCTTAATCCTATAGAACTTAGATTTTAGGCCATTTATTATACAGGATTTCTCAGAAGTAATCAACCAGTTATAACATATTGTTATTACTGTTATATTGATTATTAATTGAGATTTCTTAACATGTCATTTCTTATTATATATATATAATAAGGCAGTTAATTATAAAGCCTTTTTCTAACTTACAGAAAATTACAACGAAAAGTAATCCGGAAAAATAATTTAGAGAAATTTTCCTATTTCATGGTACAAAATATGTCCTGAAGATCGAGCTGAGCAACTTTTAATTTTCTTTTTAAGAAATCCGGAAAAAGAATTTCTTAAACCAATAGCATCGACTTGAAATGTATGTCATCATTTCTCTTCTTCCTCCATTTTGACCAAATGAGTTGTCACGTCATTACAGTTAATACCTGACACTTTAAAATTTCTTTTTCCGGATCTAATGAGAACACGATGTTTATTCCAGGCAGAATCATGAATCATTATAGAATTATATTACTGTATTATTTTCCCGCATTACTTTCCCATAAATATTTTCCGTTAGTAAGAACGGGGATTAATAACAGGATGGCTCGAAAGTCGGTTAATCATTTTGTGTGTGTGTGTGTGTTTCAGGTATATTCAAGAATATAAATCCAAAATCGAATTCAGATCGAGTATTTTTCTATTTCAAAGTAATGAAAGTTGTAATACTATACTTCAAATTTTTCAAATAATAAAGTATTTGATTAAGATAAGAATTTATTCTTTACAATTGTTAACTGATTTTTGGGATATTGTGTATAATTAATAAGAAATATATGCCATATTTCTTATTAATTGAGTTTTTAATTCAACTAAGTTATAATTATTTTCATTATTTAAGTATCAATTTATTCCCAAATATTAAAAGGTTAAAACTAAGGTATGAACCGTACTAACTCTTCGCTCACACGAATACATCAACTCTACGGTGACAAGAGTTGATGAATGCATTCGTGTGAACGAAAAGCACTTTAAACAATTGTTATAACTAGTTTCTGTTTTATTTTGTATGTTACGTTAAGCACATATATTACGTTATATAATACTAATAGAACTTTTCTGTCTAAATATGATATCTTTAACTGCTCTCCTGCTTCTGGGCCTACAACTTTAGAAATATCACTCTTGAATCATCCTTTGTAAATAATATTTAGAGGGACAAGCAACCACTAAAATTTTATTTTTCGAAATAAAAAATACATCAAAACTGTTTTAATTTAGAGACGATATAAATCAATTTTGTAATCATTTATTATCATTTGGAGTTCACAAAATCAAAGATTCAAATAATATTTTCCAGAATATCATGAATAAATTATATAAAATTTCAATTAATTATTTCTTTATTAAAAATATATAAATTTATGCTTAATTTATGCATAAAGTATATATTAATCAAACAACATCCTATTTGCAATACTTTAAACACGATCAAATTGATGTTTTAACGACATTTTATCAAGATAGAAAACGATTTAAATATATAAAATATTATTTCTAGATGGTTTAATTTAAGTTTATGACACGAATGAGTGGATATTTGTCACAAATTAAGTAGCTTTGTTTAAACTAACCATTTGTTACTGTCATTACCATAATTTGCTTTCTATTCGAAAATCGGGACAAACAAGAGAACTTAATTAAACAGTCCTTAAAATTTCTCTAGTTAATATGTATTTTGTATTTATAAACATAATATTAATATTAATTTATTCTAAAGAGAATCAGATAAAATTTTTACTCGGGTCTTTTTTTATATTCCTATTTTAAATTACAGATTTTTAGTAGTAAGATTCGGTTTGTAATTTCTGTAGATAATTATTTTGAACGGTTTTTTTAAATAAAAGAAAATAAAAAATGAACTTTATCAGCTGTCGCGTTTTAGTAGACGGGTGAAGAAAAGTCATTAGATGAGCTGCATACACATCAGATGTCACGAGGCACGTGCTCACTGATCGATAGCACAAAATTTCGCCTTTTGTCAAGCAGACTTATGGTTAGTGAACAACAGAACTGATCGAGGCGTATTTCAAATTACTTTCAAAGTAAGAAAATAAAATAAAAAGAAAAAAAATTGTAACAGCTACTCCACTTCAAGGTTTTTAACTGCACGCGAGTGTAAAAACGAAAGTCTTTACAGAAGATTTTTCTAAGAATATCACTTTCGACGAAATACCAATTGAAATAGAAAAATTTCTATTGCTCTTTTTCCGTTTTTTACTCTATAATTCGGCTTATAGCTAAAATTACTTTCAAAAAACACTGTAAAATAATTCCGTATTAGTGTCATCCAGCATAAAAATGATAATGCTTACAAAAGAATGTCGACAATTACTTTTTTATAAAAATAAAAACACTCATTTAAAAAATATATTTAGTATTAGAATCTGAAATATTCATTTTTTATTTGTTAATTTTATTTAAATTTATTTTTTAAAAATTAAATAAATGGAGGTTAGTAACCTATAATAAATAGGGGATGATTCATATTCATATGTACTGTACTTAATGACTGTATCAAGTATAAAGAGCTAAAACACGCCTCCTTTCGTGTATAATGTATAATTGTTACGTTACTTGCATATAGAATTCAAATCATTGTTCATGATAATTTTGTGAATATATTTTTAAATCATAAAATCATTCATTAGAATATGCATTATGAATTACATAAAGAAAAACTAAAAAGCCTAACTTAGTATACTAAATACACATTAAAGCATAATAAGGCAGACTTTTTACTAAACTTGTATACCAGTAAGACTTTTACTGTACTGAATATACAATAAAACATTGCATTTAGTAGACTTTTTAGTGCGTTAGATGTACAGTAAAAAAGTTTTATTCTTTAAATTACCTTAAGTTTTATTCTTTGGATAGCTTTATTGTACATTCAGTATACCAAAAAATTTATTTTAGAATACGAATTTCTATCTGTATACATTTAAAAATTTACTCGAGTAGACTTTCTGAATGTAAAATAAAATAATTTAAAGAATAAAATTTTATATATTTTATTTTTTGAATTGTTTTATTGTATATTTAGTACACTAAAAAGACTACTTTAGAATACAAATTTCTATTGTACACATTAAAAAATATTTACTTATTTTTCCAGTTATTTGTTATTGTTGTTACTAGCTTCTCTCTTAAATCAATAAAATTTATGTGTCTATATAACTATAACTTTGACAATTAACACAAATAAAAATATTATAAAATAAGTTAAAATAAATCATAAAAATTTGCATACACAGCATTTAATAATATACATTTGATGTCGTGTCATAATTTACGAAGAACATAAATTATATCGCAAGTTTTAAAAAGTAAATATTCTTCGATAATAATTATTAATATATAAATAAAATTTTTAAAATTACAATTTTTGTCAAGAAAATAATATTTTAATATGTTCCATTAAAGAAATAAGAAAATAAAATCATTTATTCTATATTAAAAGAGTAATACCTTCATTTAAAACTAATGTTATCATTATAAAATAATAATATTTCTATTTTAAATTAGATATTTATAAAACTTTTGAAATATTTTTATAATTTTTAAAAGAATTTTCGAAACTTTAAATCAACTTCATTAAAAATTCTTTGCTTAAGATTTAAATAGTGTAGACGAATTTAAAATATTTATCACTTAAAGTTAAGTATATACAAAGAGAATTAGCATCCATACTAACTCATATTTTAATAAATTCCTTTAAATTATTGTAATTTTTAATAATTTATATTTGTATCTTCTGTATAATGTACTGTACAGTACGTGCAATATTTCATAAAATTCCACTTAAAAATTTTTAATTTTTATTGTCTTTCGTCGGAAAAATTATAAATGCAAAGATTTAAGATATAAATTATATTTCAAAAGATATAAAGACATATTTTATATCGAATAAAACTTATTTTTTACATAATATTTTCCTTTAAAAGTAACCTTGTTCATCAACTTGTCAAATATACCTTGTTATGAATGCGTGCTTACGACTTTCCTACTTTCTAAATGCCGTAAATGTCAAATATTTTAAAAAGTAACGTTATCATTGTTGAATTATATACTAAAAAAATTATATATTGTCGAGAAGTAGGACAAAATTATTGATTTTTTCTTAACATTTTCAAAAAAATAACAAATTCCAATTCTTAAAATCTTGATTAATATTAGTTTACTCGAAAATAGCGATGGTTTTTTAAAGAAAAATAACATTTTTCTTTATTTCTCAGTAAATTTTTTTAGTTTAATTTAAATATATAAATTCATAATTTATTAAAAATTGCTTAAATACATTTGTAATACGCAAATGTATTTGTGTATACAATTATATATTCTAAACATAAAAATGAAAATAAAATAAATATTTTACTATTTTAAATATTTATAAAAATTTAGAACTAAAATAATATTTTAGTTTTAGATTTTTCAGTAATAAAGAAACGTAATTATAAAAATCAACTTTAAAAAATGTAAATAAAATTAGAAAATTTATTTCTAATTTTTTTTTATTTTACGAATTTTCATCAAATTCATTATAAATCAAACTTATATAAAGATTTTTACTATTTTAAACATTAACAGAATAAAATAATGAATTTATTTTTTAATTTAATTATTTATTATAGATAAAAATGTAATTTTTATAACTCAAAATTACATTTTTATACACAAAAACTTACTTAAATATTATAAATTTTAAGAGCAGCAATCGAATACATATTTTTAATTCACGTATATATAAAATCTTCATTATGATAATATATTTTTATTAAATTATTTATAATGTTTTTAAGTTTTCATGGTTTTGTAATCATTTGTATTCGAGAAAGAGCTTCTGAAATTAACTTCTTAAGTTGGACTAGTGATTAACTCAAAGACATTTAATTAAAGATGCTACCGATATTACTATTGAATAAAATTCAAGTATACGGGCATTTTAAGAGATTAATTACTTGGAGAAACAAATTTTATGACTGTAATTTTAGATATTGTCGAGACTTCTATATACATCAACAATAAATATCTAAGATTCAATTAATGATTATAAATAAATATTTTATATAAATATTTATTAAATTCTTGTACGTATACTTCTGTAATGTTCTAGTTGTTTACAGTCGACTTTATTATACTAGAATAATATAATTTAATATTATTTTTGTATAATTTGTAACCTTACTTATAAAAGTTCTGTATAATTCCAATACATTTTAGAAAAGTATTTTTTTATTAAAATTTTCTTCCTACCTATATTTTTGATATATAGTATTTTATAGTGAAATAATCGATAAGTAGAATGCCTATTCTGGCAGTTGAGGTGGTTTCACCTAAGGCATATAAGAAACTGTTAGGAACCAGCAAGGTGTAAGAGTGCGACAAGCTGCCTGCTATTGTAAGCATGACTATTGACAAAACCAGAAAACTCCCTAGAAGCTTTATGCAGCTTACAGCTATAGGGTATGATAGGATGCTGCTCACTTTTTCGCAATTTATTGTTATTTAAAGACAAGTATTTTCAAAAGATTTTAACAATTTATAAAATATTACACGGTAAAATGAGAGAGAAACAAAGAAAATTCGAGTATAATTAACAGTTGATTGTGTTTAAATAACACTATAGCTTTTTATTTTGATAAAAATAAACACTAACACACTGTCAAGTTATATTTTAGTTTTATAACAGAAAGTAGTTATAAGGGAAGAGAAAAATAACAAAAATGCTCCTAAGACTTTTATATTGTTAACGTCATTTATCAACGGGTTTCTCCTTTTTTACGTCATTTATTACCTTTGATACACCCTTTAGTGAGTGGGTGAGACATAAAACAGCCACAAAAACTAGAAAAAGAAAAACTTAAACAAGCGTTATAATCTGTTATATAACAGATACCATTTTAAAATTATATATATATTTGTAAATATTATCAACAAGAATTAGATTAATGGAAAGTAAAGTTTTGGACTCTTCTTTCATTATTTTAAAATGTTTTTAGTGGCAATGAATAAAAGCCAATCTTGGAAATGAAGAATGACATTGTTGTGATGACAACAAATGCTTTTAGTTGTCATCGAGTTGTTTCTAAGCGATTACCTTATTAACAATAATCGCCGGGATAATAATGTCGTTACCATTTTCCATTACTGGTATACTATCATAATATAGTCGTATACCATTATCATTAATGCAAACGAAACGGGTAACAATGCAAAAGCAAATTACCAATGACGTTAATAGGATATTTAAGAGTAATGCGTCAAAAGCGTCAAAGTGAAGATTGTATGATTTATCATTTATAAATATAATAACATTATCACGATTTTAATGTAATTCTTACAAATAAGAACATAAAACAATTCCAAAAATTCATTTAAAGAAGATTCGCTTTCGTAAGAATATATTTAGAAAGAGTTTACAGTCCCGAAAAAGTATATTTTAAGGCTGTAAATCGAATACATATTTTTAATTCACGTATATATAAAATCTTCATTATGATAATATATTTTTATTAAATTATTTATAATGTTTTTAAGTTTTCATGGTTTTGTAATCATTTGTATTCGAGAAAGAGCTTCTGAAATTAACTTCTTAAGTTGGACTAGTGATTAACTCAAAGACATTTAATTAAAGATGCTACCGATATTACTATTCAATAAAATTCAAGTATACGGGCATTTTAAGAGATTAATTACTTGGAGAAACAAATTTTATGACTGTAATTTTAGATATTGTCGAGACTTCTATATACATCAACAATAAATATCTAAGATTCAATTAATGATTATAAATAAATATTTTATATAAATATTTATTAAATTCTTGTACGTATACTTCTGTAATGTTCTAGTTGTTTACAGTCGACTTTATTATACTAGAATAATATAATTTAATATTATTTTTGTATAATTTGTAACCTTACTTATAAAAGTTCTGTATAATTCCAATACATTTTAGAAAAGTATTTTTTTATTAAAATTTTCTTCCTACCTATATTTTTGATATATAGTATTTTATAGTGAAATAATCGATAAGTAGAATGCCTATTCTGGCAGTTGAGGTGGTTTCACCTAAGGCATATAAGAAACTGTTAGGAACCAGCAAGGTGTAAGAGTGCGACAAGCTGCCTGCTATTGTAAGCATGACTATTGACAAAACCAGAAAACTCCCTAGAAGCTTTATGCAGCTTACAGCTATAGGGTATGATAGGATGCTGCTCACTTTTTCGCAATTTATTGTTATTTAAAGACAAGTATTTTCAAAAGATTTTAACAATTTATAAAATATTACACGGTAAAATGAGAGAGAAACAAAGAAAATTCGAGTATAATTAACAGTTGATTGTGTTTAAATAACACTATAGCTTTTTATTTTGATAAAAATAAACACTAACACACTGTCAAGTTATATTTTAGTTTTATAACAGAAAGTAGTTATAAGGGAAGAGAAAAATAACAAAAATGCTCCTAAGACTTTTATATTGTTAACGTCATTTATCAACGGGTTTCTCCTTTTTTACGTCATTTATTACCTTTGATACACCCTTTAGTGAGTGGGTGAGACATAAAACAGCCACAAAAACTAGAAAAAGAAAAACTTAAACAAGCGTTATAATCTGTTATATAACAGATACCATTTTAAAATTATATATATATTTGTAAATATTATCAACAAGAATTAGATTAATGGAAAGTAAAGTTTTGGACTCTTCTTTCATTATTTTAAAATGTTTTTAGTGGCAATGAATAAAAGCCAATCTTGGAAATGAAGAATGACATTGTTGTGATGACAACAAATGCTTTTAGTTGTCATCGAGTTGTTTCTAAGCGATTACCTTATTAACAATAATCGCCGGGATAATAATGTCGTTACCATTTTCCATTACTGGTATACTATCATAATATAGTCGTATACCATTATCATTAATGCAAACGAAACGGGTAACAATGCAAAAGCAAATTACCAATGACGTTAATAGGATATTTAAGAGTAATGCGTCAAAAGCGTCAAAGTGAAGATTGTATGATTTATCATTTATAAATATAATAACATTATCACGATTTTAATGTAATTCTTACAAATAAGAACATAAAACAATTCCAAAAATTCATTTAAAGAAGATTCGCTTTCGTAAGAATATATTTAGAAAGAGTTTACAGTCCCGAAAAAGTATATTTTAAGGCTGTAAACTCTTAAAAATAAAATTTTTTTTTTTTTTGGAGAATGTAAAAACTCTCAAAATTTTAAACTTTTAAAAGTACAATTTAGAAGGAATTTACTCTCCACAAATATGAGTTTGAGAATGTAAACTTTAATTATAAAAATTCATTTAATAAGAGTTAACACTCAAAATAACGTAAAGTTTTGAAGTATAAACCTTTCAAAAATTCCAAAAATCCAAAAATTATATTTACGAGAATTTACAGTTTCGAAATTCTGTTTTGAGACGTGACAACTTTCAAATTCCAAAATCCCAAAGAAAAAGAAACATTTAGAGAGAAAACATTTCTAAAAGTTCACAGAATTTATAATTTTGGAAGTCCAAATTCAAAATTATAAATTCTCAAAAACATATTACGGATATTTATTATATTATTAAAACATAAGAATATGTAAGATTTGGCGTTTTCTCTCTAAAAATTCCAAATCTTACCATTTTTAGCTATATTTTTGTATAGAAGTGAACTGTTAGAATCTATTTTGATGTATCAATCAAGAAACCAACGAGTTTATCATACGAATTTTTTTTTTATTCAAAGTTTCCGAATCTTTCCTTTTTGCACCATGTTTTGATTTCGGAAGGATTTGTCTATAGATCCAACAGTTTGTTATCTTTCGTTGACAGATCCTATCATAAATTTGCCCCAGAACCTTCAGCAATACTAACCTTCGCTTTCAATAACACATTTCTAACCGGAAATAAGCAGACAGCAATCGGAATCGACGTCAGTACAAGGAAATGACGACATACCTTCGGTTTATACCTCTAGAGTCGCTTTATTTTACACGCTGATGAATATTTCATAAAAAATAATAAAATAAAAATATATCAAAAAAGAAAAGAAATATTCGAAACTTAGACAATGATAAATGGCATTTCTTTAGTCTTTTTGACAATATTTTCATTGCGTTAATGGAAAATTGACAAGAAGAAAAGAGATCGTCTTCCTCCATTCTCTTATTTGATAGTTTATAAAACATTTGTAGAATATTTTAATTTAATGGATTACTTTTTTATATCAAAAATAAAATTAAAATTTAATAAAATTGATTATATTTAAATTTTTAATAATTTTTTTTTGGTCAAAATATCAACGGAATTTTCTTAATAATTACTAGAAAACTTCGAAGTATTCACCAAAAAATATATTGTATATATATATATAATTTGTGTTTTTTTATTTTAATTGAGTGTAAGCTCTGACCTAAATCGTTTATCATGTATACATATTTAAATAATTCTTAGATAAAAATGTTTTGTTATGTGAATCAAAAAGATTGAAGATCGTTTGTCATTCTGAGTAAAACGTCTTAGACAAAGAAAAATGACTAGCGAGTATGAGATTTAAATTTATGTGAATCTAAGAATTTCCGATGCGTAAAAATTTATTATAAAATATATAAATACATTATTTACTTTATATCAGGACCAGATTTAGATTTTGATCCTAAGCTACAACATAAAAGAGGCCCTTCTTCGTCACTAAATAACAATAAAGTTAAAGCATGAGGACTTAGGCTGTAGGTTGTTTAGCTTATGTGTAAATTCGACCCTTCTCCTCCCTACATATTCATATAAATACAACGTGGTCCGTAGTTCCATTGACTGTTATAAAAAATACAGATATAATTTACATTTAAAGTATATTTTGAACACGTGAAAACAAAGCACAGTTAACTGACTTTTGGGCTATTATGTATATAACTAACTTTATCTACATATTCTGTATATGTGTTTAATTAAAAATGCAACGAATAGTAAACAGAGTGGCCCAAAAATCAGTTACCCATTGTAAATTATAAATACTGTCTTTAAATATTTAATGATGTTTTTTAAATCAAATTTCTAAGAATTATCTAAAAGAAAATCATCATTTTAAACAGTTTTCGATTTATTTTTATAGCTATACCTGGAACAAACGAAAATAAAGCAGGGCTAAGACATTTTTCGGTCATCCTATACTGTGTATATACAGTAAATAAATAACTTTGTCTGTCTGTCTGTCTGTCTGTCTGTAATAAATATTTATACACATGTATACAAACATGTATAATTAAATATATAACAAATATTAAACAGTGCAAATGAACAGAAATTCTACTTTATAGACTAATAAAACTTATATTCTTATTGCTATAACATGTTAACAAGGGGACGGCAAATGAATTTGCTATCATCGTGTAATTTCATTTAATTACATTGTGATGTAACGACTAGATACTTTAGTGCGTATAACTGCCACTATTAATTTCTTCGAAAAGTTTTGCTAAAAATAATAAGTAAGGAACCAAAATTAATTAAATTTTTTTGAAAATAAGTAAACCTATCGATCACTTTGAAGTTGATATATATATAGGCCTATTATACATAAAGAAAAGATAAAAAAAATAACAATTATAAATTTACCTGAAATTTTTGTAATTAGTTAAATTTATTATAAGAAAAATTCTTTTTAAATATACTTTCATTATATAAATTTTTAAATAAATAAACTTAATAATGAAACGTTAAATTCTTTAATCATAATCATAATAATAATATACAGTTTTCAATGAAGATTAAGGTAGAAAAAGATGAAAATGACAGAAAAAAGTAAGAAAACAGAAGAAATTGTTTGATGAATTTTTTGAAGATTAGTTAAGGATGAAAGAAAGTGCTTTTTTTTATCTTTGTATTTCGGTTTTACGCTTAGAGAACGGAAAATTTGTCAAGCTAGATGTTAAAAAAACTGATTAAAAACTCCAAAATTTTTTTTATTTTCAAGTAATTTATATGCAAAGTCTACCTATCTACATACTCAAATGGACTAATATTTATTTTAAACTTTGCATGCGTTAAACTTTACTTTCATTTCTTTTCTAATTGGCATTAGAAAATCATCAACTTTTCCACGATTAAAATTAGGATTGGAGAAATCAGAGAACAAATTAAAATTGCAAAGACTGATACATAAAATTTCAAAATAACTTTTAACTGATTTCTTTTTTACTTACAAAATTTTACCTTATCATTTTTTATCATTTTATCTAACAGAACAGTGATATTTCAAACTTTTTTTAAGTATAAAAGTATTGTTACATAGCGCTAGATATAAATTTTAACGAACCAGGACATGTATTATTATGATTATTATTATTATTGAAAAATAATAAATATATGACATAATGAGTTAAAGTTTGGTACAAATATAACTTTTTTTTTAGTTATTGAAATGTGTCTAATATCGAAATTTACTAAGCAATTGATATCTAGAACACATTTCTTCCATTAGAAATTGTTGTTTTATAACCAAATGTATTGTTATATTTATAGATAGATCCCATATACAATTAATCTGTCCAACAACTTATCACATCAACAATACTTTACGACCTTAATTTTTTTTGTTCAAACTTTCAATATAACAACATATAATTTCTTAAAGTGGGTTACATCAATAAAACAAAAAAAAATCCATTCTACTTTTAATATTTTTGATCCAAATAACGATTTATTTTGAGAACGTAATATTACATTATACAAAATTTGACAATATTGAGGCACTTCTATATCATTTCTGAGATTTCATAACTTGGAATTTAAAAAATATATTAGCAAAATTAGGACGAATAAAATAAAAATACATTCTGACAATAGTTAGAATTATATTAAAATAACTTTTTAAAAATTTATTTTAAAAAATCAGTCCAGAATAACAATACTNATGTTATGTTCAATTTAGTTGATTAATTTAGTTTAGTTTTAATCAAATGTTCGAGTGTCGGATAAGTGGGATTTACTTCGAAAATCCTTTATCTTAATCCTATAGAACTTAGATTTTAGGCCATTTATTATACAGGATTTCTCAGAAGTAATCAACCAGTTATAACATATTGTTATTACTGTTATATTGATTATTAATTGAGATTTCTTAACATGTCATTTCTTATTATATATATATAATAAGGCAGTTAATTATAAAGCCTTTTTCTAACTTACAGAAAATTACAACGAAAAGTAATCCGGAAAAATAATTTAGAGAAATTTTCCTATTTCATGGTACAAAATATGTCCTGAAGATCGAGCTGAGCAACTTTTAATTTTCTTTTTAAGAAATCCGGAAAAAGAATTTCTTAAACCAATAGCATCGACTTGAAATGTATGTCATCATTTCTCTTCTTCCTCCATTTTGACCAAATGAGTTGTCACGTCATTACAGTTAATACCTGACACTTTAAAATTTCTTTTTCCGGATCTAATGAGAACACGATGTTTATTCCAGGCAGAATCATGAATCATTATAGAATTATATTACTGTATTATTTTCCCGCATTACTTTCCCATAAATATTTTCCGTTAGTAAGAACGGGGATTAATAACAGGATGGCTCGAAAGTCGGTTAATCATTTTGTGTGTGTGTGTGTGTTTCAGGTATATTCAAGAATATAAATCCAAAATCGAATTCAGATCGAGTATTTTTCTATTTCAAAGTAATGAAAGTTGTAATACTATACTTCAAATTTTTCAAATAATAAAGTATTTGATTAAGATAAGAATTTATTCTTTACAATTGTTAACTGATTTTTGGGATATTGTGAATAATTAATAAGAAATATATGCCATATTTCTTATTAATTGAGTTTTTAATTCAACTAAGTTATAATTATTTTCATTATTTAAGTATCAATTTATTCCTAAATATTAAAAGGTTAAAACTAAGGTATGAACCGTACTAACTCTTCGCTCACACGAATACATCAACTCTACGGTGACAAGAGTTGATGAATGCATTCGTGTGAACGAAAAGCACTTTAAACAATTGTTATAACTAGTTTCTGTTTTATTTTGTATGTTACGTTAAGCACATATATTACGTTATATAATACTAATAGAACTTTTCTGTCTAAATATGATATCTTTAACTGCTCTCCTGCTTCTGGGCCTACAACTTTAGAAATATCACTCTTGAATCATCCTTTGTAAATAATATTTAGAGGGACAAGCAACCACTAAAATTTTATTTTTCGAAATAAAAAATACATCAAAACTGTTTTAATTTAGAGACGATATAAATCAATTTTGTAATCATTTATTATCATTTGGAGTTCACAAAATCAAAGATTCAAATAATATTTTCCAGAATATCATGAATAAATTATATAAAATTTCAATTAATTATTTCTTTATTAAAAATATATAAATTTATGCTTAATTTATGCATAAAGTATATATTAATCAAACAACATCCTATTTGCAATACTTTAAACACGATCAAATTGATGTTTTAACGACATTTTATCAAGATAGAAAACGATTTAAATATATAAAATATTATTTCTAGATGGTTTAATTTAAGTTTATGACACGAATGAGTGGATATTTGTCACAAATTAAGTAGCTTTGTTTAAACTAACCATTTGTTACTGTCATTACCATAATTTGCTTTCTATTCGAAAATCGGGACAAACAAGAGAACTTAATTAAACAGTCCTTAAAATTTCTCTAGTTAATATGTATTTTGTATTTATAAACATAATATTAATATTAATTTATTCTAAAGAGAATCAGATAAAATTTTTACTCGGGTCTTTTTTTATATTCCTATTTTAAATTACAGATTTTTAGTAGTAAGATTCGGTTTGTAATTTCTGTAGATAATTATTTTGAACGGTTTTTTTAAATAAAAGAAAATAAAAAATGAACTTTATCAGCTGTCGCGTTTTAGTAGACGGGTGAAGAAAAGTCATTAGATGAGCTGCATACACATCAGATGTCACGAGGCACGTGCTCACTGATCGATAGCACAAAATTTCGCCTTTTGTCAAGCAGACTTATGGTTAGTGAACAACAGAACTGATCGAGGCGTATTTCAAATTACTTTCAAAGTAAGAAAATAAAATAAAAAGAAAAAAAATTGTAACAGCTACTCCACTTCAAGGTTTTTAACTGCACGCGAGTGTAAAAACGAAAGTCTTTACAGAAGATTTTTCTAAGAATATCACTTTCGACGAAATACCAATTGAAATAGAAAAATTTCTATTGCTCTTTTTCCGTTTTTTACTCTATAATTCGGCTTATAGCTAAAATTACTTTCAAAAAACACTGTAAAATAATTCCGTATTAGTGTCATCCAGCATAAAAATGATAATGCTTACAAAAGAATGTCGACAATTACTTTTTTATAAAAATAAAAACACTCATTTAAAAAATATATTTAGTATTAGAATCTGAAATATTCATTTTTTATTTGTTAATTTTATTTAAATTTATTTTTTAAAAATTAAATAAATGGAGGTTAGTAACCTATAATAAATAGGGGATGATTCATATTCATATGTACTGTACTTAATGACTGTATCAAGTATAAAGAGCTAAAACACGCCTCCTTTCGTGTATAATGTATAATTGTTACGTTACTTGCATATAGAATTCAAATCATTGTTCATGATAATTTTGTGAATATATTTTTAAATCATAAAATCATTCATTAGAATATGCATTATGAATTACATAAAGAAAAACTAAAAAGCCTAACTTAGTATACTAAATACACATTAAAGCATAATAAGGCAGACTTTTTACTAAACTTGTATACCAGTAAGACTTTTACTGTACTGAATATACAATAAAACATTGCATTTAGTAGACTTTTTAGTGCGTTAGATGTACAGTAAAAAAGTTTTATTCTTTAAATTACCTTAAGTTTTATTCTTTGGATAGCTTTATTGTACATTCAGTATACCAAAAAATTTATTTTAGAATACGAATTTCTATCTGTATACATTTAAAAATTTACTCGAGTAGACTTTCTGAATGTAAAATAAAATAATTTAAAGAATAAAATTTTATATATTTTATTTTTTGAATTGTTTTATTGTATATTTAGTACACTAAAAAGACTACTTTAGAATACAAATTTCTATTGTACACATTAAAAAATATTTACTTATTTTTCCAGTTATTTGTTATTGTTGTTACTAGCTTCTCTCTTAAATCAATAAAATTTATGTGTCTATATAACTATAACTTTGACAATTAACACAAATAAAAATATTATAAAATAAGTTAAAATAAATCATAAAAATTTGCATACACAGCATTTAATAATATACATTTGATGTCGTGTCATAATTTACGAAGAACATAAATTATATCGCAAGTTTTAAAAAGTAAATATTCTTCGATAATAATTATTAATATATAAATAAAATTTTTAAAATTACAATTTTTGTCAAGAAAATAATATTTTAATATGTTCCATTAAAGAAATAAGAAAATAAAATCATTTATTCTATATTAAAAGAGTAATACCTTCATTTAAAACTAATGTTATCATTATAAAATAATAATATTTCTATTTTAAATTAGATATTTATAAAACTTTTGAAATATTTTTATAATTTTTAAAAGAATTTTCGAAACTTTAAATCAACTTCATTAAAAATTCTTTGCTTAAGATTTAAATAGTGTAGACGAATTTAAAATATTTATCACTTAAAGTTAAGTATATACAAAGAGAATTAGCATCCATACTAACTCATATTTTAATAAATTCCTTTAAATTATTGTAATTTTTAATAATTTATATTTGTATCTTCTGTATAATGTACTGTACAGTACGTGCAATATTTCATAAAATTCCACTTAAAAATTTTTAATTTTTATTGTCTTTCGTCGGAAAAATTATAAATGCAAAGATTTAAGATATAAATTATATTTCAAAAGATATAAAGACATATTTTATATCGAATAAAACTTATTTTTTACATAATATTTTCCTTTAAAAGTAACCTTGTTCATCAACTTGTCAAATATACCTTGTTATGAATGCGTGCTTACGACTTTCCTACTTTCTAAATGCCGTAAATGTCAAATATTTTAAAAAGTAACGTTATCATTGTTGAATTATATACTAAAAAAATTATATATTGTCGAGAAGTAGGACAAAATTATTGATTTTTTCTTAACATTTTCAAAAAAATAACAAATTCCAATTCTTAAAATCTTGATTAATATTAGTTTACTCGAAAATAGCGATGGTTTTTTAAAGAAAAATAACATTTTTCTTTATTTCTCAGTAAATTTTTTTAGTTTAATTTAAATATATAAATTCATAATTTATTAAAAATTGCTTAAATACATTTGTAATACGCAAATGTATTTGTGTATACAATTATATATTCTAAACATAAAAATGAAAATAAAATAAATATTTTACTATTTTAAATATTTATAAAAATTTAGAACTAAAATAATATTTTAGTTTTAGATTTTTCAGTAATAAAGAAACGTAATTATAAAAATCAACTTTAAAAAATGTAAATAAAATTAGAAAATTTATTTCTAATTTTTTTTTATTTTACGAATTTTCATCAAATTCATTATAAATCAAACTTATATAAAGATTTTTACTATTTTAAACATTAACAGAATAAAATAATGAATTTATTTTTTAATTTAATTATTTATTATAGATAAAAATGTAATTTTTATAACTCAAAATTACATTTTTATACACAAAAACTTACTTAAATATTATAAATTTTAAGAGCAGCAATCGAATACATATTTTTAATTCACGTATATATAAAATCTTCATTATGATAATATATTTTTATTAAATTATTTATAATGTTTTTAAGTTTTCATGGTTTTGTAATCATTTGTATTCGAGAAAGAGCTTCTGAAATTAACTTCTTAAGTTGGACTAGTGATTAACTCAAAGACATTTAATTAAAGATGCTACCGATATTACTATTGAATAAAATTCAAGTATACGGGCATTTTAAGAGATTAATTACTTGGAGAAACAAATTTTATGACTGTAATTTTAGATATTGTCGAGACTTCTATATACATCAACAATAAATATCTAAGATTCAATTAATGATTATAAATAAATATTTTATATAAATATTTATTAAATTCTTGTACGTATACTTCTGTAATGTTCTAGTTGTTTACAGTCGACTTTATTATACTAGAATAATATAATTTAATATTATTTTTGTATAATTTGTAACCTTACTTATAAAAGTTCTGTATAATTCCAATACATTTTAGAAAAGTATTTTTTTATTAAAATTTTCTTCCTACCTATATTTTTGATATATAGTATTTTATAGTGAAATAATCGATAAGTAGAATGCCTATTCTGGCAGTTGAGGTGGTTTCACCTAAGGCATATAAGAAACTGTTAGGAACCAGCAAGGTGTAAGAGTGCGACAAGCTGCCTGCTATTGTAAGCATGACTATTGACAAAACCAGAAAACTCCCTAGAAGCTTTATGCAGCTTACAGCTATAGGGTATGATAGGATGCTGCTCACTTTTTCGCAATTTATTGTTATTTAAAGACAAGTATTTTCAAAAGATTTTAACAATTTATAAAATATTACACGGTAAAATGAGAGAGAAACAAAGAAAATTCGAGTATAATTAACAGTTGATTGTGTTTAAATAACACTATAGCTTTTTATTTTGATAAAAATAAACACTAACACACTGTCAAGTTATATTTTAGTTTTATAACAGAAAGTAGTTATAAGGGAAGAGAAAAATAACAAAAATGCTCCTAAGACTTTTATATTGTTAACGTCATTTATCAACGGGTTTCTCCTTTTTTACGTCATTTATTACCTTTGATACACCCTTTAGTGAGTGGGTGAGACATAAAACAGCCACAAAAACTAGAAAAAGAAAAACTTAAACAAGCGTTATAATCTGTTATATAACAGATACCATTTTAAAATTATATATATATTTGTAAATATTATCAACAAGAATTAGATTAATGGAAAGTAAAGTTTTGGACTCTTCTTTCATTATTTTAAAATGTTTTTAGTGGCAATGAATAAAAGCCAATCTTGGAAATGAAGAATGACATTGTTGTGATGACAACAAATGCTTTTAGTTGTCATCGAGTTGTTTCTAAGCGATTACCTTATTAACAATAATCGCCGGGATAATAATGTCGTTACCATTTTCCATTACTGGTATACTATCATAATATAGTCGTATACCATTATCATTAATGCAAACGAAACGGGTAACAATGCAAAAGCAAATTACCAATGACGTTAATAGGATATTTAAGAGTAATGCGTCAAAAGCGTCAAAGTGAAGATTGTATGATTTATCATTTATAAATATAATAACATTATCACGATTTTAATGTAATTCTTACAAATAAGAACATAAAACAATTCCAAAAATTCATTTAAAGAAGATTCGCTTTCGTAAGAATATATTTAGAAAGAGTTTACAGTCCCGAAAAAGTATATTTTAAGGCTGTAAACTCTTAAAAATAAAAATATTTTTTTTTTTGGAGAATGTAAAAACTCTCAAAATTTTAAACTTTTAAAAGTACAATTTAGAAGGAATTTACTCTCCACAAATATGAGTTTGAGAATGTAAACTTTAATTATAAAAATTCATTTAATAAGAGTTAACACTCAAAATAACGTAAAGTTTTGAAGTATAAACCTTTCAAAAATTCCAAAAATCCAAAAATTATATTTACGAGAATTTACAGTTTCGAAATTCTGTTTTGAGACGTGACAACTTTCAAATTCCAAAATCCCAAAGAAAAAGAAACATTTAGAGAGAAAACATTTCTAAAAGTTCACAGAATTTATAATTTTGGAAGTCCAAATTCAAAATTATAAATTCTCAAAAACATATTACGGATATTTATTATATTATCAAAACATAAGAATATGTAAGATTTGGCGTTTTCTCCCTAAAATTCCAAATCTTACCATTTTTAGCTATATTTTTGTATTGAAGTGAACTGTTAGAATCTATTTTGATGTATCAATCAAGAAACCAACGAGTTTATCATACGAATTTTTTTTTTATTCAAAGTTTCCGAATCTTTCCTTTTTGCACCATGTTTTGATTTCGGAAGGATTTGTCTATAGATCCAACAGTTTGTTATCTTTCGTTGACAGATCCTATCATAAATTTGCCCCAGAACCTTCAGCAATACTAACCTTCGCTTTCAATAACACATTTCTAACCGGAAATAAGCAGACAGCAATCGGAATCGACGTCAGTACAAGGAAATGACGACATACCTTCGGTTTATACCTCTAGAGTCGCTTTATTTTACACGCTGATGAATATTTCATAAAAAATAATAAAATAAAAATATATCAAAAAAGAAAAGAAATATTCGAAACTTAGACAATGATAAATGGCATTTCTTTAGTCTTTTTGACAATATTTTCATTGCGTTAATGGAAAATTGACAAGAAGAAAAGAGATCGTCTTCCTCCATTCTCTTATTTGATAGTTTATAAAACATTTGTAGAATATTTTAATTTAATGGATTACTTTTTTATATCAAAAATAAAATTAAAATTTAATAAAATTGATTATATTTAAATTTTTAATAATTTTTTTTGGTCAAAATATCAACGGAATTTTCTTAATAATTACTAGAAAACTTCGAAGTATTCACCAAAAAATATATTGTATATATATATATAATTTGTGTTTTTTTATTTTAATTGAGTGTAAGCTCTGACCTAAATCGTTTATCATGTATACATATTTAAATAATTCTTAGATAAAAATGTTTTGTTATGTGAATCAAAAAGATTGAAGATCGTTTGTCATTCTGAGTAAAACGTCTTAGACAAAGAAAAATGACTAGCGAGTATGAGATTTAAATTTATGTGAATCTAAGAATTTCCGATGCCTAAAAATTTATTATAAAATATATAAATACATTATTTACTTTATATCAGGACCAGATTTAGATTTTGATCCTAAGCTACAACATAAAAGAGGCCCTTCTTCGTCACTAAATAACAATAAAGTTAAAGCATGAGGACTTAGGCTGTAGGTTGTTTAGCTTATGTGTAAATTCGACCCTTCTCCTCCCTACATATTCATATAAATACAACGTGGTCCGTAGTTCCATTGACTGTTATAAAAAATACAGATATAATTTACATTTAAAGTATATTTTGAACACGTGAAAACAAAGCACAGTTAACTGACTTTTGGGCTATTATGTATATAACTAACTTTATCTACATATTCTGTATATGTGTTTAATTAAAAATGCAACGAATAGTAAACAGAGTGGCCCAAAAATCAGTTACCCATTGTAAATTATAAATACTGTCTTTAAATATTTAATGATGTTTTTTAAATCAAATTTCTAAGAATTATCTAAAAGAAAATCATCATTTTAAACAGTTTTCGATTTATTTTTATAGCTATACCTGGAACAAACGAAAATAAAGCAGGGCTAAGACATTTTTCGGTCATCCTATACTGTGTATATACAGTAAATAAATAACTTTGTCTGTCTGTCTGTCTGTCTGTCTGTAATAAATATTTATACACATGTATACAAACATGTATAATTAAATATATAACAAATATTAAACAGTGCAAATGAACAGAAATTCTACTTTATAGACTAATAAAACTTATATTCTTATTGCTATAACATGTTAACAAGGGGACGGCAAATGAATTTGCTATCATCGTGTAATTTCATTTAATTACATTGTGATGTAACGACTAGATACTTTAGTGCGTATAACTGCCACTATTAATTTCTTCGAAAAGTTTTGCTAAAAATAATAAGTAAGGAACCAAAATTAATTAAATTTTTTTGAAAATAAGTAAACCTATCGATCACTTTGAAGTTGATATATATATAGGCCTATTATACATAAAGAAAAGATAAAAAAAATAACAATTATAAATTTACCTGAAATTTTTGTAATTAGTTAAATTTATTATAAGAAAAATTCTTTTTAAATATACTTTCATTATATAAATTTTTAAATAAATAAACTTAATAATGAAACGTTAAATTCTTTAATCATAATCATAATAATAATATACAGTTTTCAATGAAGATTAAGGTAGAAAAAGATGAAAATGACAGAAAAAAGTAAGAAAACAGAAGAAATTGTTTGATGAATTTTTTGAAGATTAGTTAAGGATGAAAGAAAGTGCTTTTTTTTATCTTTGTATTTCGGTTTTACGCTTAGAGAACGGAAAATTTGTCAAGCTAGATGTTAAAAAAACTGATTAAAAACTCCAAAATTTTTTTTATTTTCAAGTAATTTATATGCAAAGTCTACCTATCTACATACTCAAATGGACTAATATTTATTTTAAACTTTGCATGCGTTAAACTTTACTTTCATTTCTTTTCTAATTGGCATTAGAAAATCATCAACTTTTCCACGATTAAAATTAGGATTGGAGAAATCAGAGAACAAATTAAAATTGCAAAGACTGATACATAAAATTTCAAAATAACTTTTAACTGATTTCTTTTTTACTTACAAAATTTTACCTTATCATTTTTTATCATTTTATCTAACAGAACAGTGATATTTCAAACTTTTTTTAAGTATAAAAGTATTGTTACATAGCGCTAGATATAAATTTTAACGAACCAGGACATGTATTATTATGATTATTATTATTATTGAAAAATAATAAATATATGACATAATGAGTTAAAGTTTGGTACAAATATAACTTTTTTTTTAGTTATTGAAATGTGTCTAATATCGAAATTTACTAAGCAATTGATATCTAGAACACATTTCTTCCATTAGAAATTGTTGTTTTATAACCAAATGTATTGTTATATTTATAGATAGATCCCATATACAATTAATCTGTCCAACAACTTATCACATCAACAATACTTTACGACCTTAATTTTTTTTGTTCAAACTTTCAATATAACAACATATAATTTCTTAAAGTGGGTTACATCAATAAAACAAAAAAAAATCCATTCTACTTTTAATATTTTTGATCCAAATAACGATTTATTTTGAGAACGTAATATTACATTATACAAAATTTGACAATATTGAGGCACTTCTATATCATTTCTGAGATTTCATAACTTGGAATTTAAAAAATATATTAGCAAAATTAGGACGAATAAAATAAAAATACATTCTGACAATAGTTAGAATTATATTAAAATAACTTTTTAAAAATTTATAAAAAAAAATCAGTCCAGAATAACAATACTTTAAAGAAAAGTATTATATAAAAGTTCAAGAATTTTAGGAAAAAAAGTATACATTGTGTGAATGAATTTTCATACAAAACTTTAATATTAAAAAATTATTATGTAAATTTTAAAAAAATAAAGAATAAAGTAAACCTTTCAAGTATTTTTATAATGAATTATTTCTTCTTCTTTTTTAAATTGCAACCAAATTAAATTTCTAAATTATTAAAACATCTTATAATTAATCAGATTAAAGAAGAAAATATCCCACAAAACTAAATACGCCAAATAAAACTTCATTTTAATTTTACATATGGTATGCATTTTGAAAAAGTTACATTTACTCAACGTTCTTCTTCAGTTCTCTAGTTTTATTTTAAATATATGTCGAGATTTTTGTAAGAAATCTTATTTTTTTCTTTTGTATTTTAACTCTATCTAAAGACAAATGACAGATAGATATAACCCCGTTGGAATAGAATATTTAAAGTTAAAATGTAATTCCAGACTAGCGGTTTTTACCAAGCTATTCAGAACCCCAAACTGAGCCTTCCATTTGAGACCTCCTTGTAAATGAAAGGTCCGGAACTATAATTTTGAGGCCACTTGCAAATTTTTTGTAGGGGTCTCAAAATTATGGCTATAACACTGTTCAAAGTCTTCCATTTAGCTTATTATTATTTTTTTTGTCCCTCTTTTATTGGGGGGTTATCTATTGTTACATTGGGAGTGGAGATCTTTAGTCTCTTTGTGGCTTTACTTATGTACGAATAAATAAATAAATAAATAAAATTGCTTATATTACATTATAATTGTATTTCACTTTATGTAGAATATTGTTAAATATTTTACGTTTGTGACATGTTATTGAAATTTTATTTGTCAATTGTTATGAAATATTTATTAAAAACACGCAATTATTTTTAATACAGGAAAATAAATATATGAAAGAAAAAGTTATTGATATTTTCTGTTTAATATTACGTTTTTAGATTTGTGAAATTCGGTGCACAATACTTACCGATATCAACTATAATAAATAAAATCAAAGATTTTTTTCATAAGCAACGATATTAATAAAAATATAAATATCTTTTGTAAAAATTCATATTTCTATCTAGAATTTAATAACCGATAGATTTCTAAACTTAAAACTTTAACTTTTAAAATTGCTTTCACTTTTAATAATAAATTCGACGATTTAATTTATGCATTTATGGATCAAATTATGGAACTTAGATGCAAAATTTAACTTTTAACTTATTTTAAACCATTATTTATTCTTAAGAATTTTAAATTATTCCTGAATTTTGTATGTTAATGCAACCATGAGATGACCCAGAACTCGTTTAACTGTGCCTTTTTTGCAAGAAATTCAGCAATTTTTGCAAAATTTGTATTTGTATAAGACTTCAGTTTAGTCTTTATAATGGTTAACTGATTTTTAGGCCACCTCATAAATATATTAATATACAAAAAAGATGATTCAAAAGCTGTTTATATTGTTAGCAAGCAATTCAGTAATTTCTGCAAGAAAGTCAACAATTTATAAATGTATTAAGGAATTGTAATTTGTGCATTAAACAAAAAGATTCCATTTTGAGCAATTTTTATAAAGTTTGTAAAGTATAAAGTAAGAAAGCAACTTAGTCATTACAATAGTTAACTGCCTTTTGAACCATTCTGTATATAAAAAACATGAATTTCTTAATATTTTGCAAAAATTGTGCATCAGTAGAAAGAGTAATCGATTTTCAAAGCAATAAAATATAATTATGTAATTTAAAACTTTAAAATTTATTTTTAAAATAATGATTTTAATAAGATTTAAACTTCGGTCTATGCAATATCATTATGAAAGATTTAAAGACATTAAAAGAATACAATTTGACTTAAAATATATTGAGATTGTTTTATAAATTATGAGAGAGATTTCTTTTTAAATATTAAAATAAAAAGAAAAATATTCATAAAACTTTATATTATTTTATAATTTAAGCCTAAAATAATATTTATTTCATTTATAAACAGGCATCGAAAGGTAAATTCTTCAAAGAATGCGAATCGGTTTAATGAGGCCATTAAGAAATTGAAAATAAATTCTATCAAGTAGAGTTAATGAAGTTTCGTATATTAAAGGTAAAATATAATTTTCTCCTGTCTGTAAAAGATGGATGAATATAGATTTATTTACTAATTTCAAAATATAATTTTTTATTTCTTTATTAAACTATATTCAATGTTACAAGTGCTAGTACCCAAATTGCCGTATCATGCACTATTTTTAAAATGCACAAGATGGAGAAAAATATGTCTTAAAATCTTTGAAGTTTTTTGAAGCACAGGTTATAAAATTGTAAAACTGTTAATAATTTTATAATTAATGTAGTATAATATTTTTTATCTTTATTAAATCGCATTCAAAGCCACAGTGCCGAAATCTAAATTGTCATGTCAAAATTTAGTTTTAAAATAAAAATGGTGAGACAAATATTGATTTTGACCTTAAAATCTTTGAAATTTTCTAAACTTTAAGCTGTAAAATTCCCATAACTGTTAAATAATCGATATAAATGTATGAAACCTGACCGATATCAAAAATAATGTGAATTTCATCACCTTTTATCAAATATTTTTTTATAAAAAAAAATAATGAAATTTCTTGAGGAATGGTTCATAAAATAAAAATTTTATATTGTTTAAGTTAATCTATTTTACTCAATCACTTTATTATCTCGTTTAAATTAGTGGAATTGGATTGGAAAACAATCAAATTACTTGATATATAAGTCGTATTGATGCAAATTGAACAAAATAATGATTCTTGAGAAATTCAATTCGATTTAAATCCACGAAGTTTGTTAAAGTTAATTTTAAAAATGAATATTAATTTTTCTATTAAAAATCAAATATAAAGTCTGGTCGTAATTATGAAAACTGATGTAGAAATTTATAAATTTTTGATAAAATTTCTACTTAAATTGGTTGCTATTCTTAACTTTGATAGACTCGTGTTTTAAATATTTATTTTTTTAATTTTATGGCATTGATTAATGAAATATTTTAGTCTTTTTCTCTCTTTATTCATTATTTTTACAAAAAAAAAGCTAGAAAAGTTCAGTCATATATATAGAATTTTTTATTAGTTTACATCACTAATCTATAAAGTTGAAAGCGAAGATGGGATATAAATATTCAGTTTTAAATGCTACATAAAAAGTAATCAAAATAAGAAAATACTATATTTAATTTGTTGCAACAACATTANTGCCTTTTTGCAAGAAATTCAGCAATTTTTGCAAAATTTGTATTTGTATAAGACTTCAGTTTAGTCTTTATAATGGTTAACTGATTTTTAGGCCACCTCATAAATATATTAATATACAAAAAAGATGATTCAAAAGCTGTTTATATTGTTAGCAAGCAATTCAGTAATTTCTGCAAGAAAGTCAACAATTTATAAATGTATTAAGGAATTGTAATTTGTGCATTAAACAAAAAGATTCCATTTTGAGCAATTTTTATAAAGTTTGTAAAGTATAAAGTAAGAAAGCAACTTAGTCATTACAATAGTTAACTG